>NC_068435.1:46072671-46122179 GCF_023373465.1 Oncorhynchus keta | reverse complement strand
GCTGAGTCACTTCTCAAGCAAGGCACTGTACAAGCGTTTTTACTCTGTGTGAAGTTTCAAATGCATTCTGTCATTATTAAAATGTGTAATGTGATAGGTATTTTAACATGACTATTTTTTAACACATGCAAAAAAAAACATTTGATTAATAAAATATTTCATCATTTGTCTTCCTCAAATGAAGGGGATGTAATCTTTGCGAAAGAGAGGGAATCTGATTTCATTGGTCTTCAACTCGCGTCTCAAACACTTCTTTCAGGATAAATGGAGTTAGCCTTAAGTTAGCCTGCCCGGGAGCCGGTAATTTCTGAAGGATTCGTTGCCATTGAAATTGGCTAAAAGGTGAGCGAGCCACTTTCATGGTACCGGTTATCCCAGTTGAACTCAGAGTTGACCAAAGTTACCTCGCTAACTCCACAAACTACACATACAGTATAGGGCTCTGGAATGGAAAGCTAACTGAAGCTGGCAAGCTTTAGAAATCTAGTAGACTTGGATTGCTTCATAGTATACCTCTTGTCTCAGGTCTGAATTAATCCCTTATCAGAAAGAGAGGATGAATACCAGAAGTGTTTGACCCTCCAGGACCAACATTTAACAGCCCTGATGTAAAATAAATGTGCACAAATTGAGTCTGTTTACATAGGCAGTGTATGAAAACTAAAGCTCTGCTTGCGGTTTTACTTTGCCTGTGGTTTAATATGTTCAAGTGGTTTTGAGGAGGCAAAATCAACGAGAGAAGAGGCAGGGGTTTATTTTGGAATTGTTGGAATTACCCTGGCTCTCGAATGAATACCTTTTTATCTGTCACTTCCTTCTTCAACTGCCATATGAAAGGGCGAGAGAAAAGAGAGCAACAAAGACAGAGAGGGAATATGCAGAGAGAAATAGTCAAAGGGAATAGATGGTGGGAGGAAACACTGAGACAGTATATAAAGAAGACTGAGGTTCCACGGCCAGTAGAAAATCTATTGTTCAGAGCGAGAGGCTATTGATGACGTTAGGATTTCTCTCAGAGTGTGTGGTGTGAATGTTAAGCTCAGTCTCAGATCAGCGCCCTCTTTGTGCCAAAGAACAGGTTTCAGCTTCAGAGCCCTTATCGTATAGAGCCTATTACAGGCATTAGGGCTGTGACAGACGCTGTGAAGCATTGGCAGCGCATCACTGCTGTGGAGTGGCGATGCTCAAAGGCTGAACAGGCGCAGATTAATAGATGGTAATTAATACACACTGCACCCCAGAGACCACAGTACAATCTCTGCAAATTACTCCATCAGTAAAGCAACAGCCAGAGAAAGGGAGGGAGTTTTTTTGTGGGTGTGTGATTAGAGTTTGAAGGAGATTCAGAAGTACAGTTTCTTTCTATAAAATAGGGTACAAATGAGGATTTCCTATGCTGGACAACTTGTTACAGCTGTTAAGCCTTTGATAATCATACTTTTCACGTCATTATATTAATATATTAGGGAATCATAGCTATATTCAATACAATTCCCAAGTTGATTTTAAACCTATGTTTAATTCTCGTAGTTTGTGTCTTGATGGATTTGTCCAAAATTGTGTGACATAAAATATTACTTTTCTTTTACATTTATGGCAGTGTAAATTGTCATTATACTATATCATACTGTGAATTAAAAGCATTAATCAGTTAAATTAGACATTGAATTTGAACCCTGTAAGAATCCTGAATCTAGCTGTTGGACAGTTTTTTGTATCGATATCTCAGAAATGCAGACCAGATTAGGATGAATACCATCCAGATTAGGATGAATACCATAGGGACACACCATCATCTGATCCAGGATTGAATTTTCTGAATGACATTCAAGTGACAAACAGCTGTTGTGATTAGATGCAACAACAGAATGTCGAGGATAAACTACTTAACATTTGGTGTGTCCTTATGCTACAGGGTGAAAACAGTTTTCATGGGCACACAAATCCCCCAAAATGTACGTGATTTCAAATCAAATCAAATGTATTTATATAGCCCTTCATACATCAGCTGATATCTCAAAGTGCTGTACAGAAACCCAGCCTAAAACCCCAAACAGCAAGCAATGCAGGTGTAGAAGCACGGTGGTTAGGAAAAACTCCTAGAAAGGCCAAAACCTAGGAAGAAACCTAGAGAGGAACCAGGCTATGTGGGGTGGCCAGTCCTCTTCTGGCTGTGCCGGGTGGAGATTATAACAGAACATGGCCAAGAAGTTCAAATGTTCGTAAATAACCAGCATGGTCGTATAATAATAAGGCAGAACAGTTTAAACTGGAGCAGCAGCACAGCCAGGTGGACTGGGGACAGCAAGGAGTCATCATGTCAGGTAGTCCTGGGGCATGGTCCTAGGGCTCAGGTCAGTTGAAACTGGAGCAGAAGCACGGCCAGGTGGACTGGGGACAGCAAGGAGTCATCATGTCAGGTAGTCCTGGGGCATGGTCCTAGGGCTCAGGTCCTCTGAGAGAGAGAGAAAGAAAGAGAGAAGGAGAGAATTAGAGAATGCACACTTAGATTCACACAGGACACCGAATAGGACAGGAGAAGTACTCCAGATATAACAAACTGACCCTAGCCCCGACACAAACTACTGCAGCATAAATACTGGAGGCTGAGACAGGAGGGGTCAGGAGACACTGTGGCCCCATCCGAGGACACCCCCGGACAGGGCCAAACAGGAAGGATATAACCCCACCCACTTTGCCAAAGCACAGCCCCCACACCACTAGAGGGATATCTTCAACCACCAACTTACCATCCTGAGACAAGGCTGAGTATAGCCCACAAAGATCTCCGCCATGGCACAACCCAAGGGGGGCGCCAACCCAGACAGGATTTCAAAGTCGAATGCTTCTAACCAAAATAGTCACCTTACCATGATGCTTAAAACCTAAATCGGTACTGTCATTAACATGGTTCTTCAATAATAATTCATAATACTTGCTGGATGCACCTCCATTCCTGTCATTACTGAAAGAGATCATGATACCTCACATGTCAAAATAGGGCTACTTAATGTTAGATCCCTTACTTCAAAGGCAATTATAGTCAATGAACTAATCACTGATCATAATCTTGATGTGATTGGCCTGACTGAAACATGGCTTAAGCCTGATGAATTTACTGTTTTAAATGAGGCCTCACCTCCTGGCTACACTAGTGACCATATCCCCCCGTGCATCCCGCAAAGGCAGAGGTGTTGCTAACATTTACAATAGCAAATTTCAATTTACAAAAAAAAATGACGTTTTCGTCTTTTGAGCTTCTAGTCATGAAATCTATGCAGCCTACTCAATCACTTTTTCTAGCTACTGTTTACAGGCCTCCTGGGCCATATACAGCGTTTCTCACTGTTCCCTGAATTCCTATCGGACCTTGTAGTCATAGCAGATAATATTCTAATCTTTGGTGACTTTAATATTCACATGGAAAAGTCCACAGACCCACTCACTGTCACAGTCATACGCTGGACCTAGTTTTGTCCCATGGAATAAATGTTGTGGATCTTAATGTTTTTCCTCATAATCCTGGACTATCGGACCACCATTTTATTACATTTGCAACAAATAATCTGCTCAGACCCCAACCAAGGACCATCAAAAGTCGTGCTATAAATTCACAGACAACACAAAGATTCCTTGATGCCCTTCCAGACTCCCTCTGCCTACCCAATAATAATAATAATATATGCCATTTAGCAGACACTTTTATCCAAAGCAACTTACAGTCATGTGTGCATACATTCTACGTATGGGTGGTCCCGGAATCGAACCCACTACCCTGGCGTTACAAGCACCATGCTCTACCAACTGAGCTACAGAAGGACCAGGGAGCTACCCAAGGACGCCATAGGACAAAAATCAGTTAACCACCTAACTGAGGATCTCGATTTAACCTTGCGTAATACCCTAGATGCAGTTGCACCCCTAAAAACTAAAAACATTTCTCATAAGAAACTAGCTCCCTGGTACACAGAAAATACCCGAGCTCTGAAGCAAGCTTCCAGAAATTTGGAACGGAAATGGCGCCACACCAAACTGGAAGTCTTCCGACTAGCTTGGAAAGACGGTACCGTGCAGTACCGAAGAGCCCTTACTGCTGCTCGATCATCCTATTTTTCTAACTTAATTGAGGAAAATAAGAACAATCCGAAATTCCTTTTTGATACTGTCGCAAAGCTAAAAAGCAGCATTCCCCAAGAGAGGATGACTTTCACTTTAGCAGTGATAAATTCATGAACTTCTTTGAGGAAAAGATTATGATTATTAGAAAGCAAATTACGGACTCCTCTTTAAACCTGCGTATTCCTCCAAACCTCAGTTGTCCTGAGTCTGCACAACTCTGCCAGGACCTAGGATCAAGAGAGACGCTCAAGTGTTTTAGTACTATATCTCTTGACACAATGATGAAAATAATCATGGCCTCTAAACCTTCAAGCTGCATACTGGACCCTATTCCAACTAAACTACTGAAAGAGCTGCTTCCTGTGCTTGGCCCTCCTATGTTGAACATAATAAACGGCTCTATCCACTGGATGTGTACCAAACTCACTAAAAGTGGCAGTAATAAAGCCTCTCTTGAAAAAGCCAAACCTTGAGCCAGAAAATATAAAAAACTATCGGCCTATATCGAATCTTCCATTCCTCTCAAAAGTTTTAGAGAAGGCTGTTGCGCAGCAACTCACTGCCTTCCTGAAGACAAACAATGTATACGAAATGCTTCAGTCTGGGTTTAGACCCCATCATAGCACTGAGACGGCACTTGTGAAGGTGGTAAATTACATTTTAATGGCATCGGACCGAGGCTCTGCATCTGTCCTCGTGCTCCTAGACCTTAGTGCTGCTTTTGATACCATCGATCACCACATTCTTTTGGAGAGATTGGAAACCCAAATTGGTCTACACGGACATGTTCTGGCCTGGTTTAGATCTTATCTGTCGGAAAGATATCAGTTTGTCTCTGTGAATGGTTTGTCCTCTGACAAATCAACTGTACATTTCAGTGTTCCTCAAGGTTCTGTTTTAGGACCACTATTGTTTTCACTATACATTTGACCTCTTGGGGATGTTATTCAAAAAACATAATGTTAACTTTCACTGCTATGCGGATGACACACAGCTGTACATTTCAATGAAACATGGTGAAGCCCCAAAATTGCCCTCGCTAGAAGCATGTGTTTCAGACATAAGGAAGTGGATGGCTGCAAACTTTCTACTATTAAACTCGGACAAAACAGAGATGCTTGTTCTAGGTCCCAAGAAACAAAGAGATCTTCTGTTGAATCTGACAATTAATCTTAATGGTTGTACAGTCGTCTCAAATAAAACTGTGAAGGACCTTTGGCGTTACTCTGGACCCTGATCTCTCTTTTGAAGAACATATCAAGACCATTTCGAGGACAGCTTTTTTCCATCTACGTAATATTGCAGAAATCAGAAACTTTCTGTCCAAAAATGATGCTGAAAAATTAATCCATGCATTTGTCACTTCTAGGTTAGACTACTGCAATGCTCTACTTTCCGGCTACCCGGATAAAGCACTAAATAAACTTCAGTTAGTGCTAAATACGGCTGCTAGAATCCTGACTAGAACCAAAAACTTTGATCATATTACTCCAGTGCTAGCCTCTCTACACTGGCTTCCTGTCAAAGCAAGGGCTGATTTAAAGGTTTTACTGCTAACCTACAAAGCATTACATGGGCTTGCTCCTACCTATCTCTCTGATTTGGTCCTGCCGTACATACCTACACGTACGCTACGGTCACAAGACGCAGGCCTCCTAATTGTCCCTAGAATTTCTAAGCAAACAGCTGGAGGCAGTGTTTTCTCCTATAGAGCTCCATTTTTATGGAACGGTCTGCCTACCCATGTCAGAGACGCAAACTCGGTCTCAACCTTTAAGTCTTTACTGAAGACTCATCTCTTCAGTGGGTCATATGATTGAGTGTAGTCTGGCCCAAGAGTGGGAAGGTGAACGGAAAGGCTCTGGAGCAACGAACCGCCCTTGCTGTCTCTGCCTGGCCCGGTTCCCCTCTTTCCACTGGGATTCTCTGCCTCTAACCCTATTACAGGGGCTGAGTCACTGGCTTACTGGGGCTCTCTCATGCTGTCCCTGCAGGGGGTGCGTCACCTGAGTGGGTTGATTCACTGTTGTGGTCATCCTGTCTGGGTTGGCGCCCCCCCACTTGGGTTGTGCCGTGGCGGAGATCTTTGTGGGCTATACTCAGCCTTGTCTCAGGATGGTAAGTTGGTGGTTGAAGATATCCCTCTAGTGGTGTGGGGGCTGTGCTTTGGCAAAGTGGGTGGGGTTATATCCTTCCTGTTTGGCCCTGTCCGGGGTGTCCTCGGATGGGGCCACAGTGTCTCCTGACCCCTCCTGTCTCAGCCTCCAGTATTTATGCTGCAGTAGTTTGTGTCGGGGGCTAGGGTCAGTTTGTTATATCTGGAGTACTTCTCCTGTCCTATTCGGTGTCCTGTGTGAATCTAAGTGTGCGTTCTCTAATTCTCTCCTTCTTTCTTTTCTCTCTCGGAGGACCTGAGCCCTAGGACTATGCCCCAGGACTACCTGACATGATGACTCCTTGCTGTCCCCAGTCCACCTGGCCATGCTGCTGCTCCAGTTTCAACTGACCTGAGCCCTAGGACCATGCCCCAGGACTACCTGACATGATGACTCCTTACTGTCCCCAGTCCACCTGGCCATGCTGCTGCTCCAGTTTCAACTGTTCTTTCTATTATTTGACCATGCTGGTCATTTATGAACATTTGAACATCTTGGCCATGTTCTGTTATATCTCCACCCGGCACAGCCAGAAGAGGACTGCCACCCCACATACCATTCTCTTTCTTTCTCTTTCTCGGAGGACCTGAGCCCAAGGACCGTCGACCTGACATGATGACTCCTTGCTGTCCCCAGTCCACCTGACTGTGCTGCTGCTCCAGTTTCAACTGTTCTGCCTTATTATTATTCGACCATGCTGGTCATTTATGAACATTTGAACATCTTGGCCATGTTCTGTTATAATCTCCACCCGGCACAGCCAGAAGAGGACTGGCCACCCCACATAGCCTGGTTCCTCTCTAGGTTTCTTCCTTGGTTTTGGCCTTTCCAGGGAGTTTTTCCTAGCCACCGTGCTTCTACACCTGCATTGCTTGCTGTTTGGGGTTTTAGGCTGGGTTTCTGTACAGCACTTTGAGATATCAGCTGATGTACGAAGGGCTGTATAAATAAATTTGATTTGAAATTTGATTTGATGCACATTTGGTGTTAAACTGTTAAATTACGCCATTATATTTTTACACACCATCATCTGATCCAGGCTTGAATTTTCTGAATGATGTTCAAGTGACAAACAGCTGTTGTGATGGCGCATGAGATGCAACAACAGAATGTCCAGGTATTTTGGTGTCTCATTGGTTACGACGGTGAAGACAGTTGTGCCTGGATCCATCTTGGATCTAATATCCCTAGCGAATTGATGTTGATCATATGTTGATATCTGCTTGATTTACAGCAGGGTCTCGTTAGATTTAACAGAGTTCATGTTTTCGTATGTTGTTTTTGCCTCAGATTGGACACCGAGTCTACTGTGTGCAATTGTGTAGGATAAACTATTGCACAACACCCAAAGCTATTCATATGAATTATTCTAGATATAATGACAACAAATTACTACAACAGCAAAAAAATGGGCTTCTTCACAATATGATATGGTAATGAAATAACATGACAAATACATTTTGTTTGCCATGTTAAACCTGTCATTTTAAAGGGGCTTGAAGTAGTCTACCTGAATTTGAAGCTCAGAAATTCAAGTACTGGAATAGGCCTACCTTGAAAATCTGACATTTCCTCAATTTGTTGCTTTGAAAAGTCCCTGGAATTAATGTAGGCAATTTATAAGTTCTCCTACTCCCTTATAGTTGTCCGTGATTTCATTTTGATGCGTTTTTGTTAGAGATGTGGCCACTTTAGTTTTTTTGCTGCTTCAATGGAAGCAGCAAAAAAATAACTAAAGTGGCCACATTGTTGCGCTACTCACACTACCACACGCGGTTATTATGAAGATGACAACATCTAATGTCAGCTTCAACTTGACTTCCCATACTAATCCTTACATTGGGGCGGCAGGGTAGAGAAACCTGGTTTTTGGTTGCTTTCTCATAAAAATTATGGTGAGATTAATGCTATGGCTATTCGTGGCTTTATTATGTGTGCCTGCATCGACCACAAAGGCTACAGAAAATCACTAACACTACCAAGGGCAACTACAAGGAGCTTGCAGCGGAAATTGCATATTACGATGCTTTACTTGTTGAACATATGGAACTTTCTACTGTATTTCCTGGGATGTCGAAATCAATTCAGAATGATTTGATAGCTTTTATCGCATCATCCATTAAAAGTTAGATTAGTCCGGACAGAGGTTGATGTTGCAGCGGCCTAGGCTACACCTAAACATTAGAGATCTGACATGCTGTATGGGATGAAAATGAGACAATCTTTCAGTCTGATCAACTGTAGGCTACTAATAAGAGTAGCTGCATACAGGCTATGTGTGCTGTCCATCTGGTCAGGGTAAACTAATTGGTAACGTGATGTATTTATAGTCCATTTGTGTGTCAGGAGAAAATGTGAATGTGATCAAATTTGGTTTACATTCAAAATTGGGCTGGCTAGGCTGCCTATTCATTTCAATACACAATTATTAACTGGAATGAATCAATCAACATAATAGTGATGACAGATTGTTTTTTATAAGGCCTACAGTTGCATAGGCCTACATGATGCAAACATGCATAAAGCAAGCTCAGCCCTGTGATTTATATTGTCTATTAGATGTTGTCTCTGTACAGGTAGAGGAAATCCCCTCCTAATCTTGTCTAAATATAATGAATATGAACAAGTAAAAGGTTGCTGCAGTTTGACAGGGTTTTCAGCAGATGTCACAAGAGCTTAAACAGAAACTCAGCCTGAAACCCCAAACAGCAAGCAATGCAGATGTAGAAGCACGGTAGCTAGGAAAACCTCCCTAGAAAGGCAGGAACTTAGGAAGAAACCAGACACTGAGGGGTGTCCAGTCCTCTTATAATCTCTGGGTGGAGATTGAGGTCAAGACAGCAGGGTCAGGAGGGAGGGAGGGAGTGTGTGTGTGAGAGAGAGAACTGGAGCGGTAACACGGCCAGGTGGACTGGGGACATCCAGGGGTCATCAGGCAAGAAAGTCCTGAGGCATTGTCCTAGGGCTCACGTCATCCAGGAGAGGGGGGAGAGAGAATTAGAGGAATATCAAGAGACCAACTTACTACCCTGAGTATAGCCCACAAAGATCTCCACCGCATGAGCCCTAGGGGGCGGATAACCAGGCAGGAAGATCACGTCAGTGACTGAACCCACTCAAGT
The DNA here is from genome assembly GCF_023373465.1 of Oncorhynchus keta. Classification (NCBI taxonomy): domain Eukaryota; kingdom Metazoa; phylum Chordata; class Actinopteri; order Salmoniformes; family Salmonidae; genus Oncorhynchus; species Oncorhynchus keta. The sequence goes on along the minus strand of NC_068435.1, from coordinate 46,112,782 downwards.
GACGCATCCCTCCTAGGTACGCAATGGAAGAGCACTAGTACGTCAGTGACTCAGCCACCATGATAGGGTCAGAGGCAGAGAATCCCAGTGGAGAGAGGGGAGCCTGCCAGGCAGAGACAGCAAGGCTTTAGAAACTTCTGGTAGGCTAATTGACATTGGAGTCAATTGGAGGTGTATCTGTGGATGTATTTCAAGGCCCATCTTTAAACTCATTACCTCTTTGCTTGACATAATGGGAAAATCATAAAAAGACATGAGCCAAGACCTCCATTTTTTTTGTAAACCTCCACAAGTCTGTTCATCCTTGGGAGCATTTTCCAAATGCCTGAAGGTACCACGTTCACCTGTACAAACAATAGTACGCAAGAATAAACACCATGGGACCACGCAGCCGTCATACCGCTCAGGAAGGAGACTGTCTCCTGTCTCCTAGAGATGAACGTACTTTGGTGCGAAAAGTGCAAATCAATCCCAGAACAACAGCAAAGGAGCTGGTGAAGATGCTGGAGGAAACAGGTACAAAAGTATCTATATCCACAGTAAAACAAGTCTTATATCAACAACCTGAAAGGCCGCTCAGCAAGAAAGAAGCCACTGCTCCAAAACCACCACAAAAAAGACTATGGTTTGCAACTGCACATGGAGACAAAGATCGTACTTTTTGGAGAAATGTCCTCTGGCCTGATGAAACAAAAATAGAACTGTTTGGCCAAAATGACCATCGAATATGTTTGGAGGAAAAGGGGGAGGCTTGCAAGCCGGAGAATACCATCCCAACCGTGAAGCACGGGGGTGGCAGCATCATGTTGTGGGGGTGCTTCGCTGCAGGAGGGACTGTTGCACTTCACAAAATAGATGGCATCATGAGGCATGAAAATTATGTAGATATATTGAATTAACATCCCAAGACATCAGTCAGGAAGTTAAAGCTTGGTCGCAAATGGGTCTTCCAAATGGACAATGACCCCAAGCATGCTTCCAAAGTTGTGGCAAAATGGCATAAGGACAACAAAGTCAAGGTATTGGAGTGGCCAAAGCCCTGACCTCAAGCCTATAGAAAATTTGTGGGCATAACTGAAAAAACGTGTGCGAGCAAGGAGGCTTACAAACCTGACTCAGTTACATTAGCTCTGTCAGGAGGAATGGGCCAAAATTCACCCAACTTATTGTGGGAATCTTGTGGAAGGCTACCTGAAACGTTTGACCCAAGTTAAACAATTTAAAGGCAATGCTACCAAATACTAATTGAGTGTATGTAAACTTCTGACCCACTGGGAATGTGATGAATTAAATAAAAGCTGAAATAAAGCATTATCTTTACTATTATTCTGACATTTCACATTCTTAAAATAAGGTGGTGATCTTAACCGACCTAAAACAGGGAATTGTTTACTAGGATTAAATATCAGGAATTGTGAAAAACTGAGTTGAAATGTATTTGGCTAAAGTGTATGTAAACTTCCCACTTCAACTGTATACATACAGTGGGGAGAACAAGTATTTAATACACTGCCGATTTTGCCGATTTTCCTACTTACAAAGCATGTAGAGGTCTGTAATTTTTATCATAGGTACACTTCAACTGTGAGAGACGGAATCTAAAACAAAAATCCAGAAAATCACATTGTATGATTTTTAAGTAATTAATTTACATTTTATTGCATGACATAAGTATTTGATACATCAGAAAAGCAGAACTTAATATTTGGTACAGAATCCTTTGTTTGCATTTACAGAGATCATACGTTTCCTGTAGTTCTTGACCTTGGCTGAGTGATTCACTGTGTGCTAACGGAACAGGGCTGCAGGCAGATGAGTGGGAATGGAGGAAAACTAAATCTCCCTCTCTATCAATTAATCAATCAAATGTATTTATAAAGCCCTTTTAACATCAGAAGATGTCAGACACTGCTATACAGAAACCCAGCCTAAAACCCCAAAAAGCAAGCAAGATGTAGAAGCACAGTGGCTAGGAAAACTCCCTCGAAAGGCAGGGACCAAGGAAGAAACCTAGAGAGGAACCAGGATCTGAGGGGTGGCCAGTCCTCTTCTGCACAACCTGGGTTGTGAGCACAGGAGATGTCAGTTAATTTTTTACATAGTTGATGCACCAAACTTGAGGTTATTTTAATGTAAAATAAATTGATCCCCCCTCATAGAATTAACTCAAAATAATGTTTACGAACACAAATAACAATAACTGTAGCGGTCCTGTGTTTGTAATTGATGATATTGACTTTGCCACTTGCGTGCTTTTGTGGTACAGTTGATCCAACGCAGGGCTACAGGCCGGAAGGTTTGGGGTTCACCGACCACCAGAGACGAGTGCATTCCTCCTGCTTCTTTCATTACACTCGGATAAATGATCAGTTAGGGGGAAATCAGATTTTTTACATTTTGATGCCATATTTATCATTATATAAAATATATGCAACAAATTTTCCTCCAACAGGTTTCTGTGCCAATGTACTACGCAACCAATTAACAAAGCATACCGACTTCAGGCACTTCACTCGTGGTTTTCTTGCTCAACACACAATAATAGACCATGTCAATCTCGACAAACAACAATACATCCCTTCCTACTAGAGTTGGCCCCATTTTGGTCAACTGAGATTTCTTTAGTTGAGCAGTCGCAAATAGATTTTTATTTTCATGGTGCACAAGACACCAATCTGATTTGCACCCATCTCAGTGGACTAATCTGAGGCTGTGGGGATGGCACAGTCCATCACTCTAAGACATGCATCTGAAATTGCATATGGTTATAAAAACAATGGTGAAACTAGAGTTGCAAAATTACTGGAACTTTCAATGCATTCCCTGCTTTCCCCAAAATCCCGTTTGGAGGTGTGCTGGAATCAGGGTGGAATAAACAGGAAATACAGAATCTTACAACCAGGATTTGGGGAAAACCAGTGAATTTATTGAACATTTCTGGAATATTGCAACCCTAGGTGCAACAAATTATATCATTTTATGACGAGCTTTCACCCGAGATTTCACCCGCATTGGATAGTGGTCGCTGTCCGCGGTTCTGAAACATAGCCTAATCCTCAGTGCACAGTTGAATGTGTGCCTTTTCCTAGACAATGTTGCCATGTGCATAATAGCAAAGTTAAGCTGCATATTGGTGTTGAGAACAATGCGACGGAGGCAGCAATGGAGTGAGGAGAGAACAGCCCTTAGACTTAATTGTCTAAGAACAGTGAGGAGAGAGGAAACCCCAACTTAATTAGGTCTGTAATCATCAGCCTAACTGTTAAATGTGCCGGGCTTTATATATCATCCATATCTACAGAAGTAAGACAGATCCTGCTTCTGTTGCCTGTTTGAGTGAGTGTTTGTTTTAATAACCTACCGATTCCGTGAGCTGTAAGCCTCGCACAACTGCAACATGTTGGATAAAGCAATTTCACCATTTCGGCAGGTTTTTAGCTTTCCTATGCTGTAATAAAGACTTTTAAAAAAAATGTTAAAACAGACTATCTGGTATTACTTATAATTTATTTAGTGTTGTTTACACTGTTCCAAACGGTCAGAAATATAAGATTGTAATCTAAAAGCACCCGTTTTTACACATCAGCTACTATACCCTCTTTTTCTTGATCTCTTTCTCATTGTTATTTTTACTATTATTATTATGATCATCATTATAATAATAAGTAATGACATTATCATCAGTAGGCTTAGTAGAGTAGTCTTGTATAAACGCCATCGGGCTGTAGGCCTAAGAGTGCAGTAAAATGAAATAACGTAAGCCTTAAATAATTATCTTAAACAATAAATAAACTGTAACAAGTCTGCAATTGCATTCTCGAATGCATGCAACTGTTTTTAGTCTTTACCTTTATAAAGGCCTGTCACGCCTTGGTCTTAGTATTTTGTGTTTTCTTTAATTATTTGTTCAGGCCAGGGTGTGACATGGGGTTATTGTATTTTCGTATTGGGGTTTGTAGTATTTGGGATCGCGGCTGAGTAGGGGTGTTGTATCGGCTTGGCTGCCTGAGGCGGTTCTCAATCAGAGTCAGGTGATTCTCGTTGTCTCTGATTGGGAACCGTATTTAGGTAGCCGGGGTTTCACTGTGTATTTCGTGGGTGATAGTTCCTGTCTCTGTGTAGTTTCACCAGATATAGGCTGTAATTAGGTTTCACGTTCCGTTTGTTGTTTTGTATTTGTTAGTTATTTCATGTGTCGCTTTTTTCATTAAAGTCATGAGTAACCACCACGCTGCATTTCGGTCCGACTCTCTTTCTACAAACGATGAACGCCGTTACAAGGCCTTAACAAATCAGTTAGAACAGATTCTCTGGTACACGTTTACACTCTTCCAACACTACAATTTTTATTTTATTTTGTAAGCTTCCAAAACTAAGTAAAATGTCTTCCACACATCAGACTTCCCCTTTCCCTCCTGAGCAACCAGTAAACACTCAGTTTCAAATTTATTTGTCACGTCCTCTGCATCCAATATGCTTCCACATGTGTGGTGGTGTTAGAGTTTATAACCTATTTATTGATGTGATTATGATATGTTATAGGTCAGGCCCTATTGTTCACTTGCATGCGATGCATATATATGTCATGTATAGAGCAATGGTAAGTGGGAATAGGGAATGTTTTTCATAAACAATTGAGGGATTTCGGTAGGAGAACTTTTCAAGTAAGAAACTAGAAATGTATATAATTTTGTTACAGCTTCAGCAGGACAACAACCTGTCCCTCAATGTGAGCAAGACAAAGGAGCTAATCGTGGACTATAGGAAAAGGAGGGCTTCAAGTTCCTTGGTGTCCACATCACTAAGAAACTATCATGGTCCAAACACTGTCGTGAAGAGGGCATGACAACACATTTTCCCCCTCAGGAGACTGAAAACATTTGGCATGGGTCCTCAGATCCTTAAAAGTTCTACAGATGCACCATCGAGAGCATTACCGCTTGGTATGGCAACTGCTTGGCATCCCACCACAAGGCGCTGCAGAGGGTAGTGCATATGGCCCAGTACATCACTGGGGCCAAGCTTCCTGACAGGAACTCTATACTAGGCGGTATCAGAGGAATACCCTAAAAATGGTCAAAGACATGGGACCCATTATGCCTGGCGAAAACCATCCCACAGTGGGAACCTTATACCTACGGACATGCGTGGTGGTAGTGTGATGGTGTGATCCAGACCTAATCCTAGTTGAGATGCGGTGGCAGGACTTGAAATGAGCAGTTCATGCTTGAAAACCCGCAAATATTTATGAGTTAACGCAGTTCTGCGTACAACAGTGGACCAAAATTCCTCCACAGCGATGTGCGAGACTGACCAACAACTAAAGGAAGGATTTAGTTGTGGTTATTGCAGCTAAAGGTGGCAAAAGTAGTTATTGGGTGTAATGGGGCATTTACTTTTTTCACACAAGGTCATTGGGTGTTGCATAACTTTTCTTATGAAATAAATGAAATAAGTATGTAATTGTTGGGTTATTTGTTCACTCAGATTCCTTTAATATAACATTAGGCTTGGGTTGGAGATTTGATAACATTCACTATAAAAATATGCAAAAGTAGAGAAAATTAGAAAGGAGGCAAATACTTTTGTATAAGTACAGTACATATTACCTCAATTACCTCTACTAACCTATATCTCCGCACATTGACTCGGTACTGATAGCCCCTGTATATAGCCTCATTATTATTTTGTGTTATTTTTTATTTTGTATTGTATTTTTATTATTTGGTAATATTTTGTTACTCTGCATTGTTGGTTAAGGGCTTGTAAGTAAGCATTTCACGCTAAGGTCTACACCTGATGTATTCAGCGCATGTGACAAATACAATTTGAATCGATTTGATTGCACAATAAAGTCTGGGACTTATTTATTTTTTACATAAAAAGGCTAAATACAATTAGGCTACATAGATACAGACAAAAATGCTCAACCTCCAGATGTATATGAGGGGGAGTTTAAGTACAATTATTACAAGCTTTTGGGCTGGTCTGTTGCTTTAGGCTATTTAGCCTTCTGGTGAACCATGATGTGCAGGCATAATCAAAATGACACTGGACCTCATATTGAGGAGACCGTGGTGTGAATACATGATTTAATGAAAGATGGAAAAAACACGAAATACACTAAAACAAACTAACTAACTAACAAGACGAACATGACTGCTATCGAAACACTATGCTAACATGCAACATAACATAGACAAACAAACATACGGAGCTGTGAGGGGAACGGCACCTCAGTACCTCCAGGCTCTGATCAGGCCTTACACCCAAACAAGGGCACTGCGTTCATCCACCTCTGGCCTGCTCGCCTCCCTACCACTGAGGAAGTACAGTTCCCTCTCAGCCCAGTCAAAACTGTTCGCTGCTCTGGCTCCCCAATGGTGGAACAAACTCCCTCACGACGCCAGGACAGCGGAGTCAATCACCACCTTCCAGAGACACCTGAAACCCCACCTCTTTAAGGAATACCTAGGATAGGATAAAGTAATCCTTCTCACCCCCCTTAAGAGATTTAGATGCACTATTTTAAAGTGGCTGTTCCACTGGATGTCATAAGGTGAATGCACCAATTTGTAAGTCGCTCTGGATAAGAGGGTCTGCTAAATGACTTAAATTTAAATGTAAATGTAAACATAGACTGCCCACCCCAACTCACGCCCTGACCATACTAAATAAAGACAAAACAAAGGAAATAAAGGTCTTTGCCATAGTTTGTAGTGTCTATAGCTAGGTTTCCATCCAATTGGAGACAGATTTTCATGTGAATATTCTAAAATATATTCTAAAAAAAATCTTTCTAATTTCAGTTCAGAGTTTCCTTTAGGAAAATTTTAATTCACCGGACATTTGAGAAATGTAATAGACATTCATTCAGATCAGACCCTGCACAGCCAGCGCTATCAATAAATAAAGGATATTGGCCAAATTAGTCACATTTAGGCATACATGTCCTTGATTTGGAAGGGTACACAACTGTCTATATGAGCAAAAACCAAACCATGAGGTCGAAGGAATTGTCCGTAGAGCTCTGAGACAGGATTGTGTCGAGGCACAGATCTGGGGAAGGGTACCAAAATGTTTTTGCAGCATTGAAGGTCCCCAAGAACACTGTGGCCTCCAACATTCTTAAATGGAAGAAGATTGGAACCACCAAGACTCTTCCTAGAGCTGGCCAAACTGAGCAAAAGGGCCTGGCCAAAGGGCCTTGGTTAGGGAGGTGACCAAGAACCCAATTGTCTCCCTGACAAAATACTAGAGTTCCTCTTTGAAGATGGGAGAACTTTCCAGAAGGTCAACCATCTCTGCAGCTCTCCACCAATCAGGCGTTTATGGTAGAGTGGCCAGACGGAAGCCACACCTCAGTAAAAGGCACATGACAGCCCACTTGGAGTTTGCCAAAAGACACCTAAGGACTCTCAGACCATGAGAAACAAAATTCTCTGGTCAGATGAAACCAAGATTGAATTCTTTGGCCTGAATTCCAAACGCCTGGAGGAAACCTGGCACCATCCCTATGAATGGTGAAGCATGGTGGTAGCAGCAGCATGCTGTGGGGTGTTTTTTAGCGGCAGGGACTGGAGGACTTGTCAGTATCGAGGCAAAGATGAACGGAGCAAAGTAAAAAGAATCCTTGATGAAAACCTGCTACTGAGTGCTCAGGACCTCAGACTGGAGCGAAGGTTCACCTTCCAACAGGACAACGACCCTAAGCACACAGCCAAGACAACACAGAAGTGGCTTCGGTACAAGTTTCTGAATGTCCGTGAGTGGCCCAGCTAGAGCCCGGACTTGAACCCGATCAAACATCTCTGGAGAGACCTGAAAATAGCCGTGCAGCAACGCTCCCCATCCAACCTGACAGAGCTTAAGAGGATCTGCAGTGCGGAATAGGAGAAACTCCCTAAACTCCTGCCACAACCTTGTAGCATCATACCAAAGAAGACTCAAGTCTGTAATTTTCTGCCAAAGGTGCTTCAACAATGTACTGAATAAAGGGTCTGAATACTTTTGTAAATGTTTTTTTGTTTTAATACATTTAAAAAAATGTCTGAACCTGTTTTTACATTGTCGTTATGGGGTATTGTGTTTGCTGTAACGTAACAAAATGTGAAAAAGTCCAAGGGCCTGAATACCTTCCGAATGCACTGTATAAAAGGTAATACATTTTAGATGTTAAATAATACATATTTTGGCTATATTGAAGCGTTATGTTCTAGGTGCCCGACGAGTAGCCGCTCGGATTCGAGAGGAGGCACAGTGCTCATTTCCTGAATAACCGGGCCTGCCGGGAGCATACTGTATGTGGCCACATTATTAAAGGACGACTTAGGACAATGATGCTCTGCAACAGACAGTGAGTGCATTGAGTATAAAAAGTAAAAATACAGCCAGACTGGCTTGCTTACTGTGTGTCATGTCATCACTGTTCTTTCATGCGCAAAAGATGCACCTGGCCTCTCCGCTGCCTATCAGCTATTCCTATTTGTTCTTGAGGATTCATATTAGAATTGATGCAGCTTTGAATGCTTTTATATGTGGTGTGATTGCTAGTTAGCCTATTGTAGATCTGGACAAACGATCCACCTACCGCTATTGTCACTATGAATGGTGGATAGATTGAAGGATAGCTGTTAGACTGGTAGAGTGACCTGTGGTAATAGTGAAAGTTAGCACAGGGAAGTACCTTGATAAATGGTAGCAGCATGCAAGCAGATGAGGAAATGTGGCTAGGATGGAAGCAATTATACAGTAAAACATGCAAATAACAATGTAAACCATGGGGGAAAAAACACAGTACCCTCCCTTGTGCCCAATAAAAAAACACACAACCCTCCCCAGACCAAAAAAAAAACTGTTTGACAACCCTCCACTATTTTGGACCACCCCTTCACCCAGTAAGTTGCGATATTTTCCTCTAGGTTTGATAAAATAGAGCTCAGAGACTGCCTAGCGGGGATAGGTAAGGATGGGCTATCTCACACACTCAAAAACAGATTTGCACACACACTTGAATGCACATTTCAACAGTTTTCTGGTGACAGAAACTGTATGCATATGCTGAAAAACACATTTAATCTCTCTCTTTCTCTCTCATGCTTTCTTCATGTGTTTGTCAGGTGCATCACAGCTGATTCATGTGGAGTTACTCTGACCGTTCTATTACAGTGAATCCACCCTGTGTAACCCCACAGCATCTGGTCAAGAGGTCTGGAACTTTATGGTACAGGAGGTACTGCACTCGACCTTGCACTGTAGGGTCACTGATTCAAACCATGTTCTGACTTTTCCCCTTTAGTCTCTACAACAGTATTACTGTCAAATAATGCTTGCTTTCCTCCCACTCACCCTTACTCCTTTCTCTCCATCCCCATTCTCCCCTATCCTTTCTCCATGTTATACAGTCTCCTCAAAAAAACTCTCCCCTAACTGTTTTGAGACAGTCTGGGAGTTTAAAGAAGGAGTGGGTGGGTGAAATTGTCTCTTTCCACGCCTGTTACTGCAACCCGGATTGATGTGTGTGTTGATTCTGTCTCAAAAGACGCCAACGTCTGCAGATAGAGAAGATAACAACCTTTGGAAGAGTTGTGGGCTTTTTGGGAAGTCGATTTTGGAGAGAGATATTCTTGTTAGAGATATGAGCCAGTATGGTTATCACACCTTAGCCTGCTTTAGTATTCAGCTCATCACTGGCCTAATTTGTGATCTCATTAGAATGGATATCTTTCACATAGTAGCTGACTCTGACTCTCTTTCCTCTCTCTCTGTCCCTGTCATGTTCTATCAGCTCTCCCTAGCCTATTGTTCTCTGACATGTTCAATCTCTCCCTATTAGCTCAGGCCGCTATATCCACCTGCTTCAAGATGTCCACTATCATCTCTGTGAAAGTAACTGAACTGAAGGACTACAGAATAGTAGCACTCACTTCTGTCATCTGTCTTCTGTCAAAGACCATATCACTTCCTCCCTACCCGGCACACTCAAACCCTCTCCAATTTGCCTCCCGCCCTGACAGATCCACAGATGACGCAATCGCCATTGCACTGCACACTGCCCTTACCCACCTGGACAACAGGAATGCATATGTGAGAATGCTGTTCATTGACTACAGCTCGGCCTTCAATACCATAGTGCTCTATAAGCGTATTACAAAGCTTGGGTCTGAACTCCTTCCTATGCAGCTGGGTCCTAGACTTCCTGACCCACAGGTGGTCAAGGTATGCAACATTACCTCCTTAACATTGATTCTCAACATGGGGGCCCCACAAGGGTGCGTACTCAGTCCCCTCCTGTATTCCCTGTATGCCCAACTCCGTCATCAAGTTTGCTGACGACACAACAGTAGTAGGCCTGATTACCAAAAACAACAAGACAGCCTACAGGAAGGAGGTAGGAACTCTGATTGCGTGGTGCCAGGTAAATAACCTCTCCCTGAACATTAGCAAAACTAAGGAGCTGATTGTGGACTTCAGGAGGAACCACACTGGACACGTCCCCATCCTCATCAACAGGGCCACCGTGGAGACGGTCAATAACTTCATATTCCTCTATGTACACATCTCAGAGAAGCTGAAATGGTCTAACCACATGGACATTGTGGTGAAGAAATTTGGCCTGTCCCCGAGGTGCCTCACAGTTCTACAGAGGCACCATCAAGAGCATACTGTCGGGCTGCATCACAACCTGGTACAGCAATTCCACCGGATTGCAAGTCACTTAAGAGGGTGATATGTGCACCCCCCCCACCCGCTACTTCTTCTATGGACATTTTCTCTCCACACCACTTCAAGTGGGGACACAGGGACCCCCCACAACAGTCACTTATCTTACACGCGGCTCCCCCTATGGACTCCCCCAACTTAATTGTATTCTGCCCCCACCCCAACGACATTCATCACTGTTGCAGTTTTTATAATAATTGTTATTGTTTTTATTACACTTGGTCATCCTACTCACCCTATGGTAATTTACCCCCACCCTTCAACAGTCTTTACTCTGCCATCCCAATGGACATTTATTTATTTATTTATTCACTGCTACAGTTATGATGTACTGTATCAGTCAAAAGTCTGGACACACCTACTCATTCCAGAGTTTTCTTTATTTAAAAAAAAAAATGTTCTACATTGTAGAGTAATAGTGAAGACATCAAAACTATGCAATAACAAAAACCAAAAAAGTTTTCAACAAATCAAAATGTATTTTATATATGAGATCCTTCAAAGTAGCCATGTCTGTGGTCCAACTCATCCCAAACCATCTCAATTGGGTTGTGGTCGGGTGATTGTGGAGGCCAGGTCATCTGATGCAGCACAATCACTCTCCTTCTTGGTCTAATAGCCCTTACACAGCCTGGAAGTGTGTTTTGTTCATTGTCCCATTGAAAAACAAATGATAGTCTCACTAAGTGCAAAACAGATGGGATGGCGTATCGCTGCAGAAAGCTGTGGTAGCCATGCTGGTTAACTGTGCCTTGAATTCTAAATAAATTACTGACAGTGTCACCAGCAAAGAACCCTCACACCATCACACCTCCTCCTCCATGCTTCATGGTTAGAACCACATATTCGTTGATCATACGTTTGCCTACTCTGTTTCTCACAAACACACTGCAGTTGGAACCAAAAATCTCTAATTTGGACTCATCAGACCAAAGTACAGACTTCCACAGATATAATGTCAATTGCTTGTGTTTCTTGGACCAAGCAAGTCTCTTCTTATTATTGGTGTCTTTTAGTAGTGGTTTCTTTGCAGCATTTCACAAAGAAGGCCTGATTCACATAGTCTCCTCTGAACAGTTGATGTTGAGATGTGTCTGTTACTTGAACTCTGTGAAGCATTTATTTGGGCTGCAATCTGAGGTGCAGTTAACTCTGATGAACTTATCCTCTGCAACAGAGGTACCTCTGGGTCTTCCTTTCCTGTGGCGGTCCTCATGAGAGCCAGTTTCATCATAGCGCTTGATGGTTTTTGCAACTGCACTTGAAGAAACGTTCAAAGTTCTTGAAATTTTCCGCATTGACAGACCTTCATGTCTTAAAGTAATGATGGTAAATCGCTTGGTAAATTTTCTCTTAAGATATTTAATGGATGAAGAGGTCCACTGGAAGTTAATGATTCAGCTCTTCCTGTGGGGCATAATTATATTATAGGGCTTGGGTCTTGTGTACGTTAAGCACATATCCTGAATATGTTCCAAATGTTTGCAAAACATCCATCAATCTTGGTACACTTGAGCCTGGGTCTTTAAGGAATCACAGAACATCATCAGCATACAATCATGCCTTTTGTTCACTGCCTCTTATTGTTATTCCCTCTATAGAGGGGTCCTGTCTTATTGCCTGTGCTAATCGCTCGATGAAGGCGCAGAGCGTGGGTGAAAGATTACAGCCTTGTCTTGCCCCTCGCTCTAATTTGATCGTTTGTGACAAATGTCCATTTATCTTTATTCTAGCAGTGTGACATGAATACAGTGTTTTGATGCACGATATCAGTTCTTTGTTGAAACCAAATCTTTCCATAACTTGGAATAGATAATCCCATCCCACTGAATCAAATGCTATTTCTCCATCTAGACTGATTAATATAGCACTTGGTCTTATTCTGAGTAATGTGGTCCATGACATGTAGTGTTCTCCTTATGTTGTCTTGTGTCTGCCTATTTTGTATGAAACCAGTTTGAGCCCCGTCAATCAATTCTGGGATTATGTCTTCCATTCTGTTGGCCATTATTGATGCATATACAGTGGGGCAAAAATATTTAGTCAGCCACCAATTGAGCAAGTTCTCCCACTTAAAAGATGAGAGAGGCCTGTAATTTTAATTTAAGGGTACACTTCAACTATGACAGCCAAAATGAGAGAAAGAAAAATCCAGAAAATCACATTGTAGGATTTTAAATGAATTTATTTGCAAATTATAGTGGAAAATAACTATTTGGTCACCTACAAACAAGCACGATTTCTGTCTCACAGACCTGTAACTTCTTCTTTAAGAGGCTCCTCTGCACCCCCCATTCTTGTAGATATGCTGTGAAGTTCTTTGTTTTCTTCGAGTTTCTTGTTAATGTCCTTCTTGAACTCATTTAGTTATTTTCGTACAGCTTCTCGATGTTCCTCTCGTAAGCCTGTGAACGCCTTGTGCAATTCCTCCTTTATCACCTCACGAAATGAGGGTTCTTCTGCTGCTGCTAGCTCATTTGCACTACAATTAGCCATCTCTGTTTCGTCAACGATTATATCTTCTGCTGTCTTGTTACGAGCTATTGTTATTGCTCCATGACCTTTTCCTATTTTCACCTTTTCCATTTTGTGTAAGTTAAAATAATGCTCAGAGTAAATACTTGAATTTCGGGGGGGAAATACCTTACCCTTGTGCAGTATGAAAAACTAGGCAGACGTTTCCTAAGTTGCGTCACCGGAAGTCCCTTTCTTGCTCTCCTTGATCTCTCTTTCGTTCTGTCTGTCTCATTCTCTCTGCTTTTGTCTCACTCTCATTCTCTCTCCCTCTGTCCATTCTACATTAACCCTATATTCTCGCTTCATGATTTTCGAGTTTACCGATTTTGCTTTTACTGTTCTATGATTTCTTTCTTTCTCTGAATTCCCTTCCTCCTCTATTCTTTCTCTGTGTAATTTTTCTACTCTGTCCCCCAACTCCATCTCAGTTTTAAGTTTCACATTTTATTTGTCACATGCACAAGTAGAGTGAAATGCTTACCTTGCAAGCCCTTCCCATCAGTGCAGTGTTCATTATTATAATAGAAAAGCTCTCTCTCTCTCTCTCTCTCTCTCTCTCTCTCTCTCTCTCTCTCTCTCTCTCTCTCTCTCTCTCTCTCTCTCTCTCTCTAGTTGTTTGTGTGTGCAGCGGGATGGTGAAGAGCCTTTTAGCGTGCCACTGGCAGACGGCTGATTGTAGATAATTACAGCTATTTGACGGCAGCTTTTCACATCCCGTTCTCTGTAAAAGCACTTACAGAGGTAGATCAGAACAGTGATGCCAATGGCCCTCATTTCTCTCTCCAGATTCAGAGAGCGACGGCCACAGAGGGAACATAATAGAACTGATAGAATGGCACAGGGGGAATTTGATAGCGTGTCTGTTAGAATATGCTGCAGATACAGTAGTTCTGGAGCTATCAATGCACAGTTAGGCAAATCACTTTATCCTCTCTGTTGGCAACAAACATTGATGATAACATGCTCATTTGCATTGGTAAGGCAATGTCTTGGATGTTTTGGAAGCAAAATATTGTGTTTGAAAAGTTTAAATCTCAAAACGAGTCTGCAACCATGTGATGATGAATGTGATTATCAGTTGTTATCTTAGGCAGATGAACCCTACATGTACTCTTCTATGTGACCAACTGCATGGGTTAGAACCCGGGTCTTCTGGCTGTGTGTCAACATCTGCGCGTCACCTGTCCTTCCTCAGAGTTGTTTTGTCGGCCTCCCCAGCTCCCTCTGACACGTGGTGTGTCTAATCCTCGTTCTGAGAGAAGGTCATTGTTTTAAAGCTTCAGCTACACGCCTCTCTCAACCCCTGCTGTATGAACACTAAGAGTGACTCAGGCTCTTTCTCCCACCTCGCTCTCTCTGTCTAGCTGAAATGTCAATTATATTTCATACTGAACGATTTTACTGAGTTACAGTTCATGTACGGAAATCAGTCAATTGAAATGAATTTATTAGGCCCTAATATATGGCTTTCACATGACTGGGCAGGGGCGCAGCCATGGGTGGGCTGGGGAGTCAGGTCCAGCCAATCAAAATGAGTTTTCCCCACAAAAGGGCTTAATTACAGACATAAATACTCCCAGTTTAATCAGCTGTCCTGGTGGCTGGTCTCAGACGATCCCACAAGCGAAGAAGACTGATGTGGATGTCTGTGGCTGTGGTCTGTGGTTGTGATTCCGGTTAGACTTACTGCCAAATTCTCTAAAACAACATTGGAGATGGCTTATGGTAGAGAAATTAACATTCCATGCTCTGGAAACAGCTCTGGTGGACATTCCAGTAGTCAACATGCCAATTGCATGCTCCCTCAACTTGAGACATCTTTGGCATTGTGTTATGTGACTAAACTGCACATTTAGAGTGGCCTTTTATTGTCAGTTGGATGGAATATATTGGCAAAGGAGAGATGCTCACTAACAGGGATGTAAACAAATGTATTTATTAACAGCTCATGAAACAATAGGACCAACACTTTACATGTTGCACTTGTATATTTTTTCAGTATATTCCATTCAAATTGAGCTTTATTGGAATGGAAGGGACAATTGAATGTTGCTAAAGCAATATGATACAATTACAATGCAAGTAACATAGCTTGAATAAATAACTGGTATATGGTTTCACGCTCTCTCTTTCCCTCTCTCTCTCCCTCCATCTTTCTCCTCTCTCCATAATTCTCTTGTCTCTGCTTGCCTATTTGCTTTGTGTCTTTCTCAATTTGTGTCTCTACCTGTCTCTGCATCTCTCTTTCTTTTCCCCACGTCCTCCTTATAGAAGTTGTGTGCTTGCAGTGGAAACTTGTGGAGGATTAAAGGAGCTCTTCACACAACATGAACCCCATCTGTCTGTCTCCACATTTCAGATGGAAAGCCTTGACAGCTGTGCACTTGACCCGCAGGCAATAGAAGAATAATAGAAGATGAGATCAAAGGAAGAACAGTTAATAGACACACAAAAGGGAGTTAGGGAGGAAAGGAGGGAGGCAGGGAGGAAGGGATTAAGAAGGGAAGGAATTAAGCAAGGAAGGATACATTATTGGAGTGATTGGAATGGTTCCCCAGTCACTTTTGAGCCTTACCGCTGTCAGGTATCCCTTGGCCAGCCCTGCAGACAGAGAATGGATTTCTCCCTCACCCCAGCATGATTAATGGCTGTTTGGCATTGGCAAAGCTCTGTACATAAAACACACTCAATCTGACAAACTGAACAGCACACAGATACACACATCGACAAATAACTCACACACACACTGACCAACCGCCCACACACACATGCTAACACACCTCTGATCTCACACTCAGGCGAGCATCTGTGAATCTGATGCTGTGTGTGTGTATGTCTTCATGTGCGTATGTGGTGACATCTTTCTAGCTCTTCTTTAAAATGGTCACACATGAGCACACAGAGCAAGGGAAGCAAAATGTATTTTGGGATATGGGAACATGGGCTTAATTTGAGTCTGATTTGCATTCACACACTACTTGTTGTACATATTTCCAGCTGTATAGGCGAATGGATCCGTGGAACATAATACTATAGGCTGTGAATCCAGATTTGAGCATGCTCCAATGCTGCCTTTATTCATTCATTCTCTAGTTCTATTCTTAGGTCTTTATGAACGCAACCCCTTAGTCATGCCAGGTATTTCCCCTCAGGCCTTTTTATCCCTGGTTATTCATGTTAGAAAGTATTTTCTAAACAAGATTTAGGTTTAGGTGCAGTGAATTATTTATCCTGTTCAGGATACCACGATTTACTGCCCCTTCTGGAGGATTTGGGTACCCATATAAAACATGATACATTTTTGTCAAAAGTTGCTAATATATGCAAATAAAAAATATTATCGAATAGAAAACACTCTAAATCTTTTAAAACCATTTAAATTATGTCTCTATGTATAGCAGAACTCTCAAAATCTGCATTTTCCCAAAATATCTCTTCTCATCTGAAAAGTTGGGTCACCTTTGACCTCATCGCAAACACCCTTCCGAAACAGTCACAGCACCCGGAAGAGTCTCCACGTGTTCAGCGTGATCTCAGCTTTCAATGGGACTTCTCATTGTGAGAATCGCCAGCTCACGAGAGTTTGAGCACGCGGTAAGCTCTCAGTCACTCAAAAAAACCTGTGCGCAATGGTCAAGTCCTCTCTCTTTTCCAAGATCGATTGAACAGTGCTTGTGTTTCTGTTTGTTCTCAAAATTGCTGTACACCTTTATAACATGTTAAAGCTTGATTATGAAGTTAGTTTGACAAGTTTACTCGACATATTATATATTCTTTCGAAGTTTTGGTGCGCAACCACTTCAATTTTGACTACATTTTTACCAAAATCAGGCTATTTTGAGAACCGAAAGACGCAGACTTGAAAACTGAACGCTAATTTGGTGAGTATAATCCCTTACAGGTCGTTTGATGGAAGAATAACAAAGGTAAGGGAATATTTAATGTATTCATTTTGGGTTTCTGTCGACTCCAAGATAGAGGAGTCATTATGCTACTGTGGGAGCGCCGACTCCATATTATAGTCTAGTGAACGCAAAATGTAACGTTAAAATTAAATGTAACAATGCAATTGCATTTAGAAGAAGTGTATCTTGCTATACATATGTAAAACATGCATATTTAGTCAAAGTTTATGATGTGTATTCCTTGTTAGCTGACGTTATCTGCCGGGGCTGTCGTCATTTCTCAGGACATTTGGGTAGCATTTTTGAACGATGCATCATTGTAAACAGAGATTTATGGATATATATAGCATATTATTGAAAAAAAAATGAATGCACTGTGTAACATGTTATATTACTGTCATCTGATGAAGATTTCAAAAGGTTAGTGAAATGATTTTTCTTTTAATCCTGCGTTTGTTGATTGCATATTTTTTCCTACTTGGCTATGCTAATGAGCTATGTCTGCGGTGGTGGTTTGACATAAATATGTGCTATGTTTTCACCGTAAAACATTTTAGAAATCTGACTTGCTGGCTAGATAAACAACTTGTTTATCTTTCATTTGAGCTATTTTACTTGTTAATGTGTGGAGGTTAAATATTTTAGGAATATTTTTGCGCATTGTGCGTTATGGTAATGAGCTTGAGCTGTAGTCACGCTACCAGCAGAGGAATAAAACTCCCGAGCTGGTTAAATCATGTGAATCCCATACAGTTGTCGGGGAGAGTAGGGTAAGTTAAGCCATTTTTTTACATTCTGCATCACTCCATCAGGTGAAATATAGTATTCTTCCTAACAAAGATATCGACATGTATTTCAGGATGTTGTGTATCCCTGGGAATAATCAGAATTCATGTAAACATGACAGTTTGGAAGACATACCTTGTCTACTGTCATAACTTGTGTACTGGTCTCTTTGAATAAAAGGCACATTTTCTCTTGGTTGAATGGCCTAAGATCTTGGTTGGCCCTGTGGAAGACCTGGAAGCCACGGGACAGGGTAAGTTAAGCTGCCTACACATTTCTTTACTGAATTAAATATTACTATTACTTTTTTAAACCATGTCTATCTTTATTTGCCAAAAACAATTCAACACAATCACAATCGATTTTTTTTTTGTCTTTTAATCATGTTAAGCATCTTTTAAGGCTTAACATCTAACAAACACTATGGTACTTTTTTAAAACACTTAACATAGTCCAGGCCATGTTGTTACCTCATATCCAAGCGATAATGCATGACGCCTAGGGAAAAAAACACTTCAATTTGCTCAACTTTCCATTAGCTCAACTTACACCATGGCCAATGGCTCAACTTACCCCAAGGCAAACATTTTGACGATATTAGCCCACGCAGCTACAAGGATGCACTTTCATGCTAGGTTTAGGAGCTTATAGAGACCCCAACTGATGTATATAACAATCTTAAAATTATCTACTTTGGTTTAGATACAAGCATCATGAAACCTCTAAACCAATAAATGAATTTGACTTGGTGAAAATCTGTTTTTGGACCGAACCTGATTACCACTTTTTCTGTGGTTTCTTCCTTCACAGATGCCATGAAATGATGACCTCTTCCTAAATATTTGGTCAAATTAGTACTTTTGTGTATAGTTTCCTAGAAACAAGTGGGGCTCAATTTACCCCACTCTCCCTATAGTTCTTACAAGATAAATATAAGTAGGCGATTAATGAATTGTAAACAAAAACAGGGAAAATCATTAAAATGAGTCCAATACATTTTGTGAGTGTGTGTAGGCTAGATGTGGGTTTGTGTATAATTTTGTGTGCGTTTGTTTGTGGATATGTACACGCTTGTGTGTTTCCATGTGCGATTTTGTGTATGTAGGCCTGTGTGTCAGTGTGTGCACCTGCAGTGAGCAATAAGAGTGTGATCATTGTGCTTTGCGAATAGCTGTGAATGATTGATTGTGAATCAGACATTTCAGGCATTCCTCTTAAGAGGGAAACGCTTTACCTTCAAACTATTACCTCTAACAGAACAATGATGTTTCTAACTGTTTCCAAAAGCCAATTGTATTACTATACAATATCAGCTATACCAAGTATCTTTAAAAGAATGTAAACAAAAGTATAATGTATATCTCATAGTTATGCTGTTATGTAACATCAGATCATATGCGGTTAGCATTAACGCTACATATCTCCAATGATGACGTGGTGTCATCAACATATATTTTAGCTTTCCTATTAATGATTTGTGTCTCCACAATTGGTCCCAGAGTGGTGTGGCGCAAAAAAACATACTGGGGCCCGTAATTTTTCCTGATTTGGTAACCAAATCAAGTAAAACTCTGGGCCTTATATGGTATGACGTTATTCAGTTGTTGTAAAAAAATTCATATGGGCTTCGATGGGACCAGAGTTTTTCTAATCAGGTCACATGGTTTTAAAAATCTCCTGGCCTTGGGAGGATGAAAACCCTGTTAACCTGTTGCGACGAGCAATCCCGTATCCGGGATCCTATTTATAGCCTCAAGCTCATTACCATAACGCAACGTTAACTATTCATGAAAATCGCAAATGAAATTAAATAAATATATTAGCTCTCAAGCTTTAGCTCTCAAACCAGGCTATGTGGGGTGGCCAGTCCTCTTCTGGCTGTGCCGGGTGTTGATTATAACAGAACATGGCCAAGATGTTCAAATGTTCATAAATGACCAGCATGGTCGTATAATAATAAGGCAGAACAGTTAAAACTGGAGTAGCAGCACGGTCAGTGAAGTACATCGAAAAAATCAAGAGAAAACTGCAAGACTCAATAGAAGACAAAACAAGGAACAAACCAAAAAAGATAGGCTTTTGAAAAATTAACTATTTTTCATAAAATTGTACAGTTATCTTAGCTAGCTGAATTGCTAGCAGAATTGTTTACTTGTTGCTAAGCAGTTGCTAGGGACTCTCCTGGAAGAAGCTAGCTAGCTTACAAAGAATAACAACAAAAAATATCTAGTTAACAGAAGAAAGGAAGACAAAATAAGGACAAAAGAAGGACAGAAGAAAAAGGAAAAGAAAGAGGACAACAGTGAAACAGTCAGCACTTCTATTGCAACTTCGTATTTCGTCGTCCTAACGTAGTCTACACTGCTATCTGCCCAGCAGCTAGCCAGCTAGCAAACGTCCACCGTCTACCGAATAGCAGCACTGTAGAAACTATTACACTCAACTGAACGACTTGATTAGTGTAGTGTTAGCTAGCTACATAGTTGTCTTTGCTGTCTTCGTATCCAAGATAATTGTGTAGTTTAGAGCGTGTAGTCTTAGAGTGATTATCTTAATTTACCGAGGTTAGCTAGCCAGCTATTTGTCGTCCTTAACGTAGGAGACACTGCTAGCTAGCCAACAGCTAGCCAACGTCTACTGAATAGAACTTCCGCACTCAACAACCCGGTCGCATTCCGCTTCGCTCCACAGGTAGTATCACATTTTCATTTCATTTCATTACAGCACAACGGTTTGATTTGTTTGATCGTAGCTAGCTACATAGCTAGCTACATAGCCGTCTGTGTATCAAAGATAATTGTGTAGTCTAGAGCGATTTTCTAGGTTAGCTAGCCAGCTATTGTCGTTCTTTTAACGCAACGTAACGTAATCAACACTGCTAGCTAGCCAGCTAGCCCCGAATAGCAGCACTGTAGAAACTATTACACTCAACGGAACGACTTGATTAGTGTAGTGTCAACAACGCAGCCACTGCCAGCTAGCCTACAAAGTCAACAAGGCAGCCACTGCCAGCTAGCCTACTTCAGCAGTACTGTATCATTTTAATCATTTTAGTCAATAAGATTCTTGCTACGTAAGCTTAACTTTCTGAACATTCGAGACGTGTAGTCCACTTGTCATTCCAATCTCCTTGCATTAGCGTAGCCTCTTCTGTAGCCTGTCAACTATGTGTCTGTCTATCCCTGTTATCTCCTCTCTGCACAGACCATACAAACGCTCCACACCGCGTGGCCGCGGCCACCTAATCTGGTGGTCCCAGCGCGCACGACCCATGTGGAGTTCCAGGTCTCCGGTAGCCTCTGGAACTGCCGATCTGCGGCCAACAAGGCAGAGTTCATCTCAGCCTATGCCTCCCTCCAGTCCCTCGACTTCTTGGCACTGACGGAAACATGGATCACCACAGATAACACTGCTACTCCTACTGCTCTCTCTTCGTCCACCCACGTGTTCTCGCACACCCCGAGAGCTTCTGGTCAGCGGGGTGGTGGCACCGGGATCCTCATCTCTCCCAAGTGGTCATTCTCTCTTTCTCCCCTTACCCATCTGTCTATCGCCTCCTTTGAATTTCATGCTGTCACAGTTACCAGCCCTTTCAAGCTTAACATCCTTATCATTTATCGCCCTCCAGGTCCCCTCGGAGAGTTCATCAATGAGCTTGATGTCTTGATAAGCTCCTTTCCTGAGGACGGCTTACCTCTCACAGTTCTGGGCGACTTTAACCTCCCCACGTCTACCTTTGACTCATTCCTCTCTGCCTCCTTCTTTCCACTCCTTTCCTCTTTTGACCTCACCCTCTCACCTTCCCCCCTACTCACAAGGCAGGCAATACGCTCGACCTCATCTTTACTAGATGCTGTTCTTCCACTAACCTCATTGCAACTCCCCTCCAAGTCTCCGACCACTACCTTGTATCCTTTTCCCTCTCGCTCTCATCCAACACTTCCCACACTGCTCCTACTCGGATGGTATCGCGCCGTCCCAACCTTCGCTCTCTCCCCCGCTACTCTCTCCTCTTCCATCCTATCATCTCTTCCCTCTGCTCAAACCTTCTCCAACCTATCTCCTGATTCTGCCTCCCTCAACCCTCCTCTCCTCCCTTTCTGCATCCTTTGACTCTCTATGTCCCCTATCTTCCAGGCCGGCTCGGTCCTCCCCCTCCCGCTCCGTGGCTCGACGACTCATTGCGAGCTCACAGAACAGGGCTCCGGGCAGCCGAGCGGAAATGGAGGAAAACTCGCCCCCTGCGGACCTGGCATCCTTTCGCTCCTCCTCTCTACATTTTCCTCCTCTGTCTCTGCTGCTAAAGCCACTTTCTACCACTCTAAATTCCAAGCATCTGCCTCTAACCCTAGGAAGCTCTTTGCCACCTTCTCCTCCCTCCTGAATCCTCCCCTCCCCCCTCCCCTCTCTGCAGATGACTTCGTCAACCATTTTGAAAAGAAGGTCGACGACATCCGATCCTCGTTTGCTAAGTCAAACGACACCGCTGGTTCTGCTCACACTGCCCTACCCTGTGCTCTGACCTCTTCTCCCCTCTCTCTCCAGATGAACCCGCGCCTTGTGACGGCCGGCCGCCCAACAACCTGCCCCGCCGACCCTATCCCCTCCTCTCTTCTCCAGACCATTTCCGGAGACCTTCTCCCTTTACCTCACTCGCCATCAACTCATCCCTGACCGCTGGCTACGTCCCTTCCGTCTTCAAGAGAGCGAGAGTTGCACCCTTCTGAAAAAACCTACACTCGATCCTCCGATGTCAACAACTACAGACCAGTATCCCTTCTTTCTTTTCTCTCCAAAACTCTTGAACGTGCCGTCCTTGGCCAGCTCTCCCGCTATCTCTCTCAGAATGACCTTCTTGATCCAAATCAGTCAGGTTTCAAGACTAGTCATTCAACTGAGACTGCTCTTCTCTGTATCACGGAGGCGCTCCGCACTGCTAAAGCTAACTCTCTCTCCTCTGCTCTCATCCTTCTAGACCTATCGGCTGCCTTCGATACTGTGAACCATCAGATCCTCCCTCTCCACCCTCTCCGAGTTGGGCATCTCCGGCGCGGCCCACGCTTGATTGCGTCCTACCTGACAGGTCGCTCCTACCAGGTGGCATGGCGAGAATCTGTCTCCTCACCACGCGCCTCTCACCACTGGTGTCCCCAGGGCTCGGTTCTAGGCCCTCTCCTATTCTCGCTATACACCAAGTCACTTGGCTCTGTCATAACCTCACATGGTCTCTCCTATCATTGCTATGCAGACGACACACACATTAATCTTCCTTTCCCCCCTTCTGATGACCAGGTGGCGAATCACATCTCTGCATGTCTGGCAGACATATCAGTGTGGATGACGGATCACCACCTCAAGCTGAACCTCGGCAAGACGGAGCTGCTCTTCCTCCCGGGAAGGACTGCCCGCTCCATGATCTCGCCATCACGGTTGACAACTCCATTGTGTCCTCCTCCTAGAGCGCTAAGAACCTTGGCGTGATCCTGGACAACACCCTGTCGTTCTCAACTAACATCAAGGCGGTGGCCCATTCCTGTAGGTTCATGCTCTATAACATCCGCAGAGTACGCCCTGCCTCACACAGGAAGCGGCGCAGGTCCTAATCCAGGCACTTGTCATCTCCCCGTCTGGATTACTGCAACTCGCTGTTGGCTGGGCTCCCTGCCTGTGCCATTAAACCCCTACAACTCATCCAGAACGCCGCAGCCCGTCTGGTGTTCAACCTTCCCAAGTTCACTCACGTCACCCCGCCTCCTCCGCTCTCCACTGGCTTCCAGTTGAAGCTCGCATCCGCTACAAGACCATGGTGCTTGCCTACGGAGCTGTGAGGGGAACGGCACCTCAGTACCTCCAGGCTCTGATCAGGCCCTACACCCAAACAAGGGCACTGCGTTCATCCACCTCTGGCCTGCTCGCCCCTACCACTGAGGAAGTACAGTTCCCGCTCAGCCCAGTCAAAACTGTTCGCTGCTCTGGCTCCCCAATGGTGGAACACACTCCCTCACGACGCCAGGACAGCGGAGTCAATCACCACCTTCCGGAGACACCTGAAACCCCACCTCTTTAAGGAATACCTAGGATAGGATAAAGTAATCCTTCTCACCCCCTTAAAAGATTTAGATGCACTATTGTAAAGTGGCTGTTCCACTGGATGTCATAAGGTGAATGCACCAATTTGTAAGTCGCTCTGGATAAGAGCGTCTGCTAAATGACTTAAATGTAATGTAAATGGTCTGGGCCTCCCTGCCTGTGACAAGGCTGTTCAAGTACGTCACCCCGCTCCTCCGCTCTCTCCATGGCTTCCAAAGATCGCATCCGCTACAAGACCATGGTGCTTGCCCATGGCACACCTCAGGCTCTGGGCCCTACACCCAAACAAGGGCACTGCGTTCATCAGCCTCGCTCCCTACCACTGAGGAAGTAGTTCCCCGCTCAGCCCAGTCAAAAGAGCTGCTCTGGCTCCCATGGTGGAACACATGACGCCAGGACAGTCAATCACCACCTTCCCGGAGACACCTGAACCCCACTCTTTAAGGAATACCTAGGATAGGATAAAGTAATCCTTCCTTAAAAAGGGACTATTGTAAAGTGGGTTCCACTGGATGTCATAAGGTGAATGCACCAATTTGTAAGTCGTGGATAAGAGCCTAAATGACTTAAATGTAATGTAAATGGTCAGGTGGACTGGGACATCCTGAGACAAGGCAGCCCACAAAGATCTCCGCCATGGCACAACCCAAGGGGGGCGCCAACCCAGACAGGATGACCACATCAGTGAATCAACCCACTCAGGTGAGCACTCCCTTCCAGTATGAGAGAGCCCCAGTAAGCCAGTGACTCAGCCCCTGTAATAAGGTTAGAGGCAGAGAATCCCAGTGGAAAGAGGGGAACC
The DNA here is from genome assembly GCF_023373465.1 of Oncorhynchus keta. Lineage (NCBI taxonomy): Eukaryota > Metazoa > Chordata > Actinopteri > Salmoniformes > Salmonidae > Oncorhynchus > Oncorhynchus keta. The sequence goes on along the minus strand of NC_068435.1, from coordinate 46,087,960 downwards.
GGCCAGGCAAAGACAGCAAGGGCGGTTCGTTGCTCCAGAGCCTTTCCGTTCACCTTCCCACTCCTGGGCCAGACTACATTCAATCATATGACCCACTGAAGAGATAAGTCTTCAGTAAAGACTTAAAGGTTGAGAACGAGTTTGCATCTCTGACATGGGTAGGCAGACCGTTCCATAAAAATGGAGCTCTATAGAGAAAGCCCTGCCTCCAGCTGTTTGCTTAGAAATTCTAGGGACAATTAGAGGCCTGCGTCTTGTGACCGTAGCGTACGTGTAGGTATGTATGGCAGGACCAAATCAGAGAGATAGGTAGGCGCAAGCCCATGTAATGCTTTGTAGGTTAGCAGTAAAACTTTGAAATCAGCCCTTGCTTTGACAGGAAGCCAGTGTAGAGGGGGCTAGCACTGGAATAATATGATACATTTTTTTGGTTCTAGTCAGGATTCTAGCAGCCGTATTTAGCACCAACTGAAGTTTATCTAGTGCTTTATCCGGTAGCCGGAAAGTAGAGCATTGCAGTAGTCTAACCTAGAGGTGACAAAAGCATGGATTAATTTTTCTGCATCATTTTTGGGCAGAAAGTTTTTGATTTTTTGCAATGTTGCTTAGATGGAAAAAAGCTGTCCTTGAAATGGTTTTGATATGTTTTCAAAAAAAGTATGCATTAAGGTGTCTGTAATATAATAAATGTGGCAAAACAAATGTAAACATTAATAAATGCATTTTTATAGCGTCCAAACTATTGGTGGGTAAGTGCCAAGCTGGAGGCGCGGCGGCTTCAAACAGCCTCCCTGTTAGTCTTCTAGGGTTTATATAAAGCATTGGCGAGCTAGACCATGCAGCTGCGGTTGTTAGTAGCCTAGAGTTGATCAGACGGAAACATCTTCTATTTTCCATGCCATACAGCATGTCAGATTGCTATGTGTAGGTGTAGGCTGCAACATGTATGTAAGAGTTTTTGCTTGTAGTGATGTGTTATCACACTTACTAAATAAATACCGGAGGTAAGTGGAGAGCGCTCCTAAGCTTGTGCCCGGCCCACGTGGCCTGCGAGTTCCGTAAATGTGATTGGTCAAGAAACACAAAGAGCCTTCAGCAGCACTGGATGTGAAGAACAGAGAAATGTGTGCGAAAGGTTGACAAAAAAACTGCACTTTCCCCTCTTGAACTAAATCAAAAGTGATGTGGCGTGGCTACACCTGATTGAAAAGTGCTGTGGCAAATGCCGCCTCCCCACACGTTTTCCCGTGGCCCTGATGTGGTGTCAACAAAAGACGTATTTCCTTTCCCAGCCTATTGCTTTTAACAAGCCAGACCAAGGACCTGGTTGTCACTGTCATGAGCTCAGCTGTTGGATGGCTGGCCTGTGCTACGCTAGCCCTGCTACGCTAGCCCTTTTCGCAGCAGAAGACATCATCATGTCAGCCGCTCTCCCATTGGGAGATAATACTCTCCATCAGGCCCTTTGATTGCCTTATTATGAGCTGTCCGGCTCAGAGATATGGGCTATGCATCACTGCACACACACACACAGTCTTGTACAGCTAACCTTGTGGGGACACACAATTCAGTCCCATTCTAAATCCAATTTTTCCCAACACCTAAACCTAACCCTAACCCGTACTCTTACCTTAATACTAACCTTAACCTTTATCCAAAAACCTCATATTAACCCTTACCATAGCTCCTAACCCTAACTCTAAAACTAACCCTAAACCTAATTCTAACACTAATTCTAACCTTAACACTAAACCCCCTAGACATAGCATTTGACCTCGTGGGGACCAACAAAATGTCACCAGTTGGTCAAATCTTTGTTTGTTTACTATTCTTGTGGGCACTTCTGGTCCCAACAAGAATAGTTAAATACATCCACACACCCACACCCACACACACACACACACACACACACACACACACACACACACAGAGACCTCTAGGGAGGCAGATTGTGGCTAACAACTCTCTCACAGCCGTTGCAACTGTCCTTTTAATAGGGAATAGACCAAACATAAAATATTAAACTGAAATGTTGTATTAATACAACTACTTAATGTGTTATCACTGTGCTTCGTCTAATAGCACAACCAAATTACCTGGATTGCAGATTACATTAAAAGTACATAATGCAGGTGATAAATGCTGTTCAAGATTCTGCGCACATTATTACACCAATTGTGAAATTCTCCACAGACCTGAGACTTTTTGCATTCTATCTTGAACATGGACACTTTCTATGATTACATAGGAAGACATAGTTACAGTCGGCTAACCCCAAAATGTGGCCATGGGTGTGTTATTCTTTTTAAAGTTGAATAAATGCTGTTAGATTACTTTGTAAGAGAGCCTTAACTTTTGGCTATTTACTGTTTATAGAAAATATTATTGAATTGTGTTTGGTTGACAATGCAACCAAATATCAAACTTTAAACCATATCTAATACTTGGGTAGTTTCATCTGAGCCACTGGACTAAATTGCATATTTGTCCACACTGAGACTTAACACTCATTGGCACACCAATCAGTGTGTGTGTGTGTGTGTGTGTATGTGTGTGCATGCGTGTGTGTCCTACAACGGGGGTATTTAGACAGAGTGAAAAGAGGCCAACGTCAACAGGCCAAACACAGACTCCCTCCTCTCTCTCTTCCTTCTTCTCCTGTCCTTCATCTTTTCTTTCTATTTTCTTTGCCGTAGGTCTATTCTTAATTTCTCCCACTACCCTCTTCCTTTCTCTGTTCCCTAGTTCATTTTTCTCTCTCCAGGTCCTCCCTCCTTTTCTCCTGTTCCATCTTTCTGCTCATTGTGGGATTGACCTTGTGTGCCTGTCCCCTTTTCCCTCACTTAATTCTACTCCATTTCCTACTCCTCCTCTCCCCCTGTCCCTCTCCTTGGACTCTCTTATATAAGCAGACCAAATGAGAAGGAGTGGAGGGGCTACTGTCAGGTGTGTGTGTGTGTGTGTGTGTGTGTGTGTGTGTGTGTGTGTGTGTGTGTGTGTGTGTGTGTGTGTGTGTGTGTGTGTGTGTGTGTGTGTGTGTGTGTGTGTGTGTGTGTGTGTGTGTGTGTGTGTGTGTGTGTGTGTGTGTGTGTGTGTGTGTGTGTGTGCGCGTGCGTGCGTAGAGCCAGGGGACAGAGGTGTACCCGAGGTCATTAATTGTCCTCTTCTCCTCCAGAGGAGGTCCTGGGAGGTGAGACATGACAAGGACAAGAAGTAGAACAGGAATGAGGAAGTGGACTAATAGAGGATAAGGCTTGGGGGAGTGAGAGGGAAATCGGTCCGCAGTGAAACGTGGATGGTTGGAGGGGTTACAGTAAAATAGAGGCAAAACTGAAACAAGTTTAATTTGTGTGTGGTGGAGTAAGGGCATGGATTACACAACTACCTCTCACAGTCTCACGTCAGAATTAGACGTTTATCCATGTTTTTCAAACGTCAAATTTCGAAGTTGTGCGTCAAACGTTGAATTTCAAGTTTAGGCATTAACTAAGAATATTTAAGATTAGGGTTAAGTTTAGGCATTAACTCCAAAATCTTAAGGTTACGCATTAACTGCGAATGGTTAAGGTAAGGGTTAAGGTTTAGAATAGGCTTAAAACAATATCTAAAAAACAACTTTCTATCATTGGAATCAAACTTACCAACATTGGAATCAGAGGAAGATGCTTACTGCCACAATGCCATCCCTGTCGACAACGCCCTAGCAAACCCGAAACCTACTTGAAGGTAGAAGCGCTCACTGCGGTGGCCCGGTTTCTACGTCATCTTCCAACGTCCTCAGACATGGATGAATGTCGAATACTGACCTGGCTAGGATTGCAAGGGGGGAGGTGCAGTGCAGTGAAAGACAAGATGAAGGGAAAGGTTAGAAAGAGTGGGTTCTGAAAGAGGTTAAGAATTAATTGTAGTTCTCTCCCTGCGGAAATGACTATGTCTTCAGGACTAGGTGCTTGAAAGCTTCAGGTTCAAGGGTTATGGGAAAGGGGGGGATGGGGATAGAGATAGAGGTGAGAAAATAATTGTATTTCTCTCTCTCTCTCTCTCTCTCTCTCTCTCTCTGTACGACCACTCAGAGATGATCATGGGGTAGTTGTCATGCCAGAAGGCTATGATGGAAGTGCAGAGTGAAAAGATTGGGGGACGAAAGACAGAGAGAGGGATGGGGGTGGAAATGGAGGACTGTGGTTAGAAAGGTGGAGGAATATGGAAATTAAGAATGAATAGTTGTTCTTTCACCCTGCAGAGGTGACTGCTGCTTGCTGTCAGTCAATGCCCTGCCTGCTCGAAGCTTGTGGGTAATGGTTTATACTGCTGTTTTACCCTGAGCACTGCAACCTAACGCACATTATGCACAATGTGTATTCAGTTCAGCCCTGAGGAGAGATGTATTCAGAAGATTCAGAACAGAGCAGGCCATAGAGAAAGGGTGTTTTGTAATTAGAGAGAACAAGTACTTGTCTAATAGAGAGAGAGGTGTGTGTGTGTGTTTTGTTTGTTTGTGAACGACCGGCTCGATTTGGTCTTGTGAAATTTGAAATGGTGTTTTTACATTGGATAAAAGTAAAGACTCAGAGCTAGAAAATGGTATTCCAAACACTACAGTTGAAGAACAATGGGAAAGTAATTATGCTTTGAAAGTTGATAAACTTGTAATCTTACTTTGAGAAAATGGCCCTTGAATCTTTTGGTAAACCTACTGGAGAGCTCTTTGTCTACACCCATTCAGCATCGTTCACACCCTCTTAAGCCTTAGCCCCACTCATCTCTTTAGGATTCAGGCCATGTACTAAACAACCAAAGATTTCAAGACAAAATGCTGGTTTATACTACGTCTATCGACAGTTGTCGCAGTGACATCATGAACATTGTATTGTTGTCTGAATCAAATGTCATTTTCGTTATGAAAAACACAAAAACTACAGTAACTACAGGCTGCATGACATCAGCATCCTTGCGGTCCAAAGTAGCATAACTAACTATTGTATTTTAATCACCAATAAAACCATCCATTTAAAACCCATTTAAAAATGAATTTAGTATTTGTCAATCTATCAAACTAGGCAACTGAAAGCAACTTTCTAAACAATGTTTTGGTTAGTTTCTAGCTTTTTAGCTAGATAACAATGTTAAGTTAGCTGGCTAGCCAGTTCAAATAATGACCATATCATACAGCTAACATCTTCACTTTAGCTCATTTGTCATCATTATTACAGAGAAATAAACTCACAGAAAGATCATTATTTAATTAGTTAATGGCGACCCAATTGCAGAAACTAGTTTATGGTTGTGAGTGTGACAAAGTAAAAGCAGGGCAATTTTACAATTTGGATACTGTCTCATTGGCCTAACATTATATCCTAATATGATTTGGTGCAGCTCATGTTCTTCCCATTACCAGCTCTGATTTTATATGATTGTAGTATGTGTTTACCAAAGTTAATTTGTCACATGCACAGGATACAGAAGGTGTCATGAAATGGTTACTTGCATAGTGGAGTTTTGTTTAGACATGTAGCTAGCTAGCTAGACAATGAACAATAATCCCAACTCAGAATGTTACTACCCTGCACGAATCTGCAGGTATCTTACCAACCAGGTAAATATTAGCTAGCTAACATTAGGCTATAACTAGCAATGCTGTGGACGAGTGCGTTGGAAAGAAAGTCCTGGGAGTGAGCGTTTTAACAAAATTAAACAAACGCATAACATGATAGTCAATAACACTTGAGGAAACAACCAAGGGGAGTGACAGATATAGGGAAGATAATCAAGGAGGTGATGGAATCCAGGTGAGTGTCATGAGGCGCAGCTGCACGAGACAATGGTGACAGGTGTGCGGGATAATCAGCAGGTGATGACCTAGAGGCCGGAGAGGGAGTATACATGACAAATGCAAATGGCTCTGAGATACAAATAATATTACTACACAGATCATACATGTACAACGTTAGCTGCGAGCCAGCCAGCTAATGTTGGCTAGCTAGCTAATAGTATGCTTTAACGTGAAATTGTCACGATCGTCGTTGTGAGGAGACCAAAGCGCAGCGTGGTGTGAATACATACTTTTAATGAATGACGAAAAAACACAGTACACTAAACAAACAAAACGAAACTTGAGCTTGCCGGCTATCGAAGCACTGAGTGCTAACATGCAACATCACATAGACAATAACCCACAAAATACCCAAAAGAAGATGGCTGCCTAAATATAGTTCCCAATCAGAGACAACGATAAACAGCTGCCTCTAATTGAAAACCAATCTAGTCAACCATAGACATACATAAACACCTAGATGGTAAACAACCCCATAAACCTACAAAACCCTCGACAGTGCAAAAACACATACATCATCCATGTCACACCCTGAGCGTAATCAAAAATATATAAAGAAAACAAAGAATACTCAGGTCAGTGCGTGACAGAAATGAAAATTACTTTGACAAAATCAGAAACTTATAATATCTCAAAATGTAACAAACTAGACTATCTTACAGTACCAGTCAAAGTTTGGACATATATACTCATTCAAGGGTTTTCTTTATTTTTACTATTTTCTACATTGTAGAATAATAGTGAAGACATCAAAACTATGAAATAACATATATGAAATCATGTAGTTACAAAAAAGAATTGTTAGTATATTTTAGATTTGAGATTCTTGAAAGTAGCCACCCTTTGCCTTGATGACATCTTTGCACACTCTTGGCATTCTCTCAACCAGCTTCATGAGGAAGGCTTTTTCAACAACCTTGAAGGAGTTTCCACATGTGCTGAGCACTTGTTGGCTGCTTTTCCTTCATTCTGCGGTCCAACTCATCCCTAACCATCTCAATTGGGATGAGGTTGGGTGACTGTGGAGGCCAAATCATCTGATGCAGCACTCCATCACTCTCCTTCTTGGGCAAATAGCCCTTACACAGCCTGGAGGTGTGTTTGGGTCATTTTCCTGTTGAAAAACAAATGATAATCCCACTAAGCGCAAACCAAATGGGATGGTGTATTGCTGCAGAATGATGTGGTAGCCATGTTGGTTAAGTGTGTGAAAGCAGGTGCTTTTACACAGGTGTGGTTCCTGATATAATTAAGCAATTAACCTCATCATGCTTAGGGTCATGTTTAAACATGTGCCAATTATTTTGGCTACAATGACTAGAAGAAGAGCTATCAGTCTCAACAGAGCATAGGGGGTTTAAAGTGGGTGTGGGTCTCAGTTGCAGATCTCAACCCAAAACCCGAAAGGGAGATTCTGCAGAGACCACCACAAGCCGCCAAAACAGCTACAATGTGTATTGGCATATATTCTACAGGTGTCTGGAACTCTATTGGAGGGATGCGACACCATTCCTCTATGAGGAATTACTTCATTGTTGTTGTTTTTATAGTGGTGTGTATATAGTGGTGTCTCAAAAGCCGCTCCTGAATGTCCCGTAAGTGTTCAGCGCACACACACACACACACTTTAAACCCCCTATGCTCCTTTGAGACCCCTCTCGTCACTGAGATCTCTTCTCTAGCCATGGTAGCCAAAATAACGGGTAACTGGATATTTTTATATGACCCTAAGCATGATGGGATGCTAATTACTTAATTAACTCAAGAACCACACGTGTGGAAGTGTCTACTTTCTATATACCATATACTAAGTGTTTCCTTTATTTTGGCAGTTACCTGTTACCAGTCACTAGTTATGTACAGCTTGGGAGTCTCAGGAATCCAGGTATGGGGTGTCTCCTATAATATCACATCACAGATGTCCTGTAATTGAGTCTGAATGGGCCAGAATGGAAGCTGTTGCCTCACGTAGAGTAGGCCTACTGGTGTGTACCTATTTATGCATTACTTTCATAATACATTTTCCCAATGTGTCACAAATTATTATCAGTGAATGCAGAATTGGCTTATTAGAGGAAGTAAGTGCACACACACGCATGTACACACATACAGTCAGAATTGCGGCATCTCCATGGAGATCTGAAAGGTTAAAGACAGTAGATTAATCCTGAAGGACATCCAATTAGCTGCATTATTCACATACACACGCGGTGCACATGTACGCATTGCACTCAAACACACACAAACGTTGCGCTCAAACGCACACACACTCATGAGTAAGCACCTGAGTGCACACACACACACTTGACCTGGCGGACACAGCAGCTGTAGGGCTGATAGACGGGTTGGACCTTCCTCTGCTTTTGCAGAAATGAATATCTATTTAAGCATAGAACATTACTGTACTGTAACTAAGTCCAAAAACATCCTTGTATTTAGAAGTATTTGATACCAGTACTGGTATGGTATTTGAAAAACTTACATGAATGCCCCTTAGGCATAAATACCAGTGTGTGTGTGTGTGTGTGTGTGTGTGTGTGTGTGTGTGTGTGTGTGTGTGTGTGTGTGTGTGTGTGTGTGTGTGTGTGTGTGTGTGTGTGTGTGTGTGTGTGTGTGTGAAGAGGTGTACAGTGATATGTGAGTCTAAACAGATGGCCACAGTCAGATGGCTGACACCGCGGTCGCTCTTACTTTGATGACATCACGGTCAGTGTCTGTCATACCGCTGCGCCTAGCAATGTGCCTGTCAATCAGAGTGGAGGTCAGCACGGCAACTAAGGACCCAACGAAGAGGGAATGTACCCAAGGTGCGTGCGCACACACACACACATACACACACACCTCTGATCTCACACGCAGGAGAGCATCTGTGATTCTAATTCTAATGTGTTCACAAACACCCGCTTACAGCCGACAGCTCATATTGACATCTATACGAGAATAGAACAAAAAATAGAACTGTGTCCGCTCTGTCTTACCTTTCTGTCTCTGTCTATCCTGCTGTGGAGTTTGGGGACTGTTGGGGTTACTGGTGGTGGTATGTAGGCCAACCGAGGCCAAGTTTAGCCCATTTTATTCCACTTCAGACCACTTTATCCTCTCTAATCCGAGGTCCAACCAAGGCAGCACCTTTTGTTTCCAGGGGTTTGGGCATGTAACCTACTGCACCCCACTTCAGTCTGTTTCTATATGGGGCCTAAAGAAACAGCGCAATACAATACACCTACACCCCTCACTCCCAGGAGTAAGCCTGCCACTGTTTAAACTCGTCTGCAATTCATTAACCCATCCCCTCCACAAATACTCACACCTCATCTCTGGTTGGAATGTAGGATATTTCAATCTCACAACTGGCTTAACTGCACTAGACAATGCTATTTTGCTAGCTTAAATGCTCATTTGCATCTGCTGGTGGTGTTATCAAAGCTATTGGTTTGTATTGCCATGCAATACGTTTTCTGTCTTGAATCTTGTTCTGGAGGCAGCCCTGCAAAGTAACCATACTGCTAACCCGAATGCCTAAACCTAAACTTAAATTAAGACCAAAAAGCACATTTTGGTATTCATGCATTTTACCATGTAGCATATTTGGACTTTGCAGTTGGCCCATCTCAGGAAATTGTTCAGTTCTGCCTCCAGTGCAAGATTCATAACAATAAACGTCAACCTGCTATTGGCATAGTGTCTTCTGATTTCAGGACTGTTATATAATGTGATCTGTGGTCGTGGTGAAAAGCTGAATACATATGCACACACACGCAAATTCACAAGCACACATACCCACACGCCTAAACACACACACACACACACACATACGCACACACAAGCTGTTTGTGTTGGTAAACGATGTTTCGCTGCCCACTCATCCTGGTCCTTCCTGGAAGAGAGCAGCCAGAGACAAACTCCTCTCTTTCTCTCACTCTCTCTCTCCCCCTACCGCTCTCATTGACACTCTCAATAATGTTTGTGAATTATTAATTTTTCTCTAAGGGAAGGCATCTAGTCAAAAATGCCAGTGTATATCTTTCTTTGTCTTAAAGAGCCGTTGTGTTGAAACGCCTGATGTTTATTAACAGTGAGAATCGCAGAATGGTGAACTTAACGACGGAGAGTTTTGACTGTGTGATATTAGATTGCTTCTTGTGTAAATATCTTTTCGTATATATCTTAATCTCACTTCCTATCTACGAACTAAATATATTTTCCTGCAACCTGCCTCACCCAATTTTTTATTCCTTATAATTGGAACTTCCATCAGGAGTTAGCTAGCTAACTAGCTACTAGTCTTTGTTAGCCACGGCTAGCGGTCCTCGCCTTTTTCCCTGGCATCAGCCAGCCTTAGCTCAGACAACACCTGCCAGTCTGTACAGCGCGATATCAACTCAGAGCATATCGGACTGCTTCTCTCTACCATATCGCCGGATTCCTGAAACCCGACTCACCCAATGTGATATGGATCTGTTGTTTTTATTCCTAATAACTGGAACTTTCATCGGGGAGCCAGCCAGCTAACTAGCTACTAATGTTTGTTAGCCACGGCTATTGGTCCTCGCTTTTCCCCCGGCATCAGCCAGCCTTATCTCGGACAATCACCTGCCAGATATCAACAGAGAGCATATCAGACTGCTTTTCTCTATCATATCACCGGGATTCCTGCCGCTCTGGATCATTACACTGGATCATTACTCCGGATCATCGCAGCTAACTAGATGCAAACAAGTGGCTTATAGCTAACTCCTCTGTCCCGACGCAAGCACCAGCTAGCCTGGAGCTAGGTTCATATACCAGCTAATTCTAGGGCTACATTACCGTTTATTGTGGACACGGAGCCCCGCCCGATCCATCACAACTGGACTGCCGACGTGATAAGCCCGATGTGGTCTCAACAGGCTATTCTATTACGATATCGCCGAAGAACCATCTACTAGCCCCAACCCGCTAGCTTTTCTGAACGCTGTGTCCCCTGCTTGCCTAGCATAGTTAGTGACTACCGAACAGCACCTGAATCACCTATTGCTGCTCTTTTGACCCTATGATCACTCAGCTACACAGCTGATGGCCCCTGGACTGTTTCAATAGCACGGTACATCATTTTGTTTACCTATCGGCCCCAGCCTCCAACTCTGGTCATGTATGTACCTAACTGACTCGCTCTGCCCATTCATCGCCATTTACCCGTTAAGATCTTACCTCTCCTGATCAACACCTGTGATTGCTTTATGCCTCTCTCTAATGTCAATATTCCTTGTCTATTGCATTCTTGGCTAGTTTTTAATTCACTGTAGAGCCCTCAGTCCTGCTTAAAATACCTTAGATAGCTCTTTCATCACAACCCACACACATGCGGGACCTCTCCTAGGTTAATTGATGCCTCCAGAGACGAAACCTCTCTCATCGTCATGCAACGCACAGGTTTACCTCCACTGTACTCACATTCTACCATACCCTTGTCTGTACATTTTGCCTTGAATCTATTCTACCATGCCCAGAAATCTGCTCATTTTATTCTCTGTCTGTCTCTGTACACAACCAGTTTGTATAGCCTTTAGCCATACCCTACTCCTCCTCTGTTCCTCTGGTGATGTAGAGGTTAACCCAGGCCCTGTAGCCCCCAGTTCCCTCCCTATTCCCCAGGCGCTATCATTTGTTGACTTCTGTAACCGTAAAACCTTGGTTTCATGCATGTTAAACATCAGAAGCCTCCTCCCTAAGTTTTTTCCCCACTGCTTTAGCACACTCCGCCAACCCTGATGTCCTAGCCGTGTCTGAATCCTGGCATAGGAAGGCCACCAATAATTCTGAAATTTCTATCCCCAACTACAACATTTTTCCGAGATAGAACTGCCAAAGGGGTGGAGTTGCGATCTACTGCAGAGACAGCCTGCAGAGTTCTGTCATGCTATCCAGGTCTGTGCTCAAACAGTTTGAGCTTCTACTTTTATAAATCCACCTTTCCAGAAATAAGTCTCTCACTTTTGCCACTTGTAATAGACCCCCCCTCAGCCCCCAGCTGTGCCATGGACACCATATGTGAATTGATTGCCCCCTATTTATCTTCAGTTTGTACTGTTAGGTGAACTGGGATATGCTTAACACCCCGGCAGTCCTACAATCTAAGCTAGATGCCCTCACCCAAATTATCATGGAACCTACCAGGTACAACCCCAAATCCGTAAACACGGGAATGCTCATAGATCTTACCAACCTGCCTTCCAAATACACCTCTGCTGTCTTCAACCAGGATCTTAGCGATCACTGCCTGAGTCTGTCATGCTTCCCCAGTCAAATGACAACCCCTCATCACTGTCAAACGCTCCCTAAAACACTTCAGCGAGCAGCCCTTTCTAAATCGACCTGGCCCGGGTATCCTGAAATTATATCGACCTCATTCCGTCCCAGTAGAGGATGCCTGGTTATTCTTTAAAAGTGCTTTCCTCACCAGCTTAAATAAGCATGCTCCATTCAAAACATTTTGAACCAGGAACAGATATAGCCCTTGGTTCACTCCAGATTTGACTGCCCTTGACTAGCACAAAAATATCATTTGGCGTACTGCATTAGCATCGAATAGCCCCGCGATATGCAACTTTTCAGGGACGTTAGGAACGTATATTGGTTCCTAACTTTCAGTTTGATAAAGCTAGTCTTTGCTTTCTTAACTTTCCTAATAGCCCTTGGTTCACTCCAGAGTTGACTGCCCTTGATGAGCACAAAAACATCCTGTGGCGTATTGCATTCGCATCGAATAGCCCCGCGATATGCAACTTTTCAGGGAAGTTAGGAGCGTATATTGGTTCACCCTCCGATCCAACAGGTCCCAGACGTGCTCAATAGGATTGAGATCCGGACTCTTCGCTGGCCATGGCAGAACACTGACATTCCTGTCTTGCAAGAAATCATGCACAGAACGAGCAGTATGGTTGGTGACATTGTCATGCTGGAGGGTCATGTCAGGATGAGCTTGCAAGAAGGGTACCGCATGAGGAAGGAGGATGTCTTCCCTGTAACACAGGGATGACAACAAGATCAGTCCGATGATGCTGTGACACACCGCCCCAGACCATGACAGACCCTCCACCTCCAAATCGATCCTGCTCAAAATCAAATCAAATCTAATTTTATTTGTCACATACACATGGTTAGCAGATGTTAATGCGAGTGTGAGCGAAATGCTTGTGCTTCTAGTTCCGACAATGCAGTGATAACCAACAAGTAATCTAACTAACAATTCCAAAACTACTGTCTTATACACAGTGTAAGAGGGATAAGGAATATGTACATAAGGATATATGAATGAGTGATGGTACAGAGCAGCATACAGTAGATGGTATCGAGTACAGTATATACATATGAGATGAGTATGTAAACAAAGTGGCATAGTTAAAGTGGCTAGTGATGCATGTATTACATAAGGATGCAGTCGATGATGTAGAGTACAGTATATACGTATGCATATGAGATGAATAATGTAGGGTAAGTAACATTATATAAGGTAGCATTGTTTAAAGTGGCTAGTGATATATTTACATAATTTCCCATCAATTCCCATTATTAAAGTGGCTGGAGTTGGGTCAGTGTCAATGACAGTGTGTTGGCAGCAGCCACTCAATGTTAGTGGTGGCTGTTTAACAGTCTGATGGCCTTGAGATAGAAGCTGTTTTTCAGTCTCTCGGTCCCAGCTTTGATGCACCTGTACTGACCTCGCCTTCTGGATGATAGCGGGGTGAACAGGCAGTGGTTCGGGTGGTTGATGTCCTTGATGATCTTTATGGCATTCCTGTAACATTGGGTGGTGTAGGTGTCCTGGAGGGCAGGTAGTTTGCCCCGGTGATGCGTTGTGCAGACCTCACTATCCTCTGGAGAGCCTTACGGTTGAGGGCGGAGCAGTTGCCGTACCAGGCGGTGATACAGCCCACCAGGATGCTCTCGATTGTGCATCTGTAGAAGTTTGTGAGTGCTTTTGGTGACAAGCCAAATTTCTTCAGCCTCCTGAGGTTGAAGAGGCGCTGCTGCGCCTTCTTCACGACGCTGTCAGTGTGAGTGGACCAATTCAGTTTGTCTGTGATGTGTATGCCGAGGAACTTAAAACTTGCTACACTCTCCACTACTGTTCCATCGATGTGGATAGGGGGTGTTCCCTCTGCTGTTTCCTGAAGTCCACAATCATCTCCTTAGTTTTGTTGACATTGAGTGTGAGGTTATTTTCCTGACACCACACTCCGAGGGCCCTCACCTCCCCCTGTAGGCCGTCTCGTCGTTGTTGGTAATCAAGCCTACCACTGTTGTGTCGTCCGCAAACTTGATGATTGAGTTGGAGCGTGCGTGGCCCGCAGTCGTGGGTGAACAGGGAGTACAGGAGAGGGCTCAGGCCTGCACCCTTGTGGGCCCCCGTGTTGAGATCAGCGGGGAGGAGATGTTGTTGCCTACCCTCACCACCTGGGGGCGGCCCGTCAGGAAGTCAGTACCCAGTTGCACAGGGCGGGGTCGAGACCCAGGGTCTCGGCTTGATGGCGAGCAGAGGGTACTATGGTGTTGAATGCCGAGCTGTAGTCGATGAACAGCATTCTCACATAGGTATTTCCTCTTGTCCAGGTGGGTTAGGGCAGTGTGCAGTGTGGTTGAGATTGCATCGTCTGTGGACCTATTTGGGCGGTAAGCAAATTGGAGTGGGTCTAGGGTGTCAGGTAGGGTGGAGGTGATATGGTCCTTGACTAGTCTCTCAAAGCACTTCATGATGACGGAAGTGAGTGCTACGGGCGGCCAGTCGTTTAGCTCAGTTACCTTAGCTTTCTTGGGAACAGGAACAATGGTGGCCCCCTTGAAGCATGTGGGAACAGCAGACTGGTATAGGGATTGATTGAATATGTCCGTAAACACACCGGCCAGCTGGTCTGCGCATGCTCTGAGGCGCGGCTGGGGATGCCGTCTGGGCCTGCAGCCTTGCGGGGTTACACGTTTAAATGTCTTACTCACCTCGGCTGCAGTGAAGGAGGAGCCGCATGTTTTCGTTGCAGGCCGTGTCAGTGGCACTGTATTGTCCTCAAAGCGGGCAAAAAAGTTATTTAGTCTGCCTGGGGAGCAAGACATCCTGGTCCGTGACTGGGCTGGGTTTCTTCTTGTAGTCCGTGATTGACTGTAGAGCCCTGTCACATGCCTCTTGTGTCTGAGCCGTTGAATTGAGATTCCACTTTGTCTCTGTACTGACGCTTAGCTTGTTTAATAGCCTGCGGAGGAATAGCTGCACTGTTTGTATTCGGTCATGTTACCAGACACCTTGCCCTGATTAAAAGCAGTGGTTCGCTTTTCAGTTTCACGCGAATGCTGCCATCATCCACGGTTTCTGGTTAGGGAATGTTTTTATTGTTGCTATAGGAGCGACATCTTCGACGCACGTTCTAATGAACTTCGCACACGAATCAGCGTATTCGTCAATATTTTTATCTGACGCAATACGAA
>NC_068435.1:45945767-46072571 GCF_023373465.1 Oncorhynchus keta | reverse complement strand
GAGGTTTTGTTCTGCCCTCTTCACGACTGTCTTGGTGTGTTTGGACCATGATAGATCGTTGGTGATGTGGACCTGCTCCACTACAGCCCCGTTGATGTTAATGGGGGTCTGTTCGCCCGCCTTTTCCTGTAGTCCACAATCACCTCCTTTGTCTTGCAACATTGATGGAGAGGTTGTTGTCCTGGCACTAACACTGCCAGTTCTCTGACCTCCTCTCTATAGGCTTGTTGCCTACCCTTACCACCTGGGGTGGCCCGTCAGGAAGTCCAGGACCCAGTGGGTCCCAGCATTTACTCCCAGGGTCCTTAGCTTAGAGATAAGCTTTGTGGATGCTATGGTGTTGAACAGTGAGCTGTAGTCAATGAACAGCATTCTCACATGGTGTTCCTTTTGTCCAGGTAGGAAAGGGCAGTGTGGAGTACGAATGAGATTGCGTCATCTGTGGATCTGTTGGGGCGGTATGCGAATTAGGGTGGGTCTAGGGTATCCGGCAGGATGCTGTTGATGTGAGCCATGACCAGCCTTTCAAAGAAACCTCATGGCTACTGATGTGAGCGCTATGGGGCAGTGGTCATTTAGTCAGGTTACATCCACTTCCTTGGGCACAGGGACTGTGGTGGTCTGCTTGAAAATGTCAATGAAGACACAAGTTGGTCGCTTAATGCTTTGAGTACACGTAATGGTTATCCATCTGGCCCTGTGGTTTTGTGAATGTTGACCTGTATTAAAGGTCTTGCTCACATTGTCTACCGATTGCGTTATCAAACAGTTATCCAGAACAGCTGGTGCTCTCGTGCATGCTTCAGTGTTGCTTACCCCGAAGCGAGCATAAAAGGCATTTAGCTCGTCTGGTAGGCTCGCGTCACTGGGCAGTTCACCTCTGGGTTTCTCTTTTTCTCTAATCCGTGATAGTTTTCAAGCCCTGCCACATCCGACAAGTGTCAGAGCCGGTGTAGTGGGATTCAATCTAAATTCTGTATTGAAGCTTTGCCTGTTTGATGGTTTGTCTGAGGGAATAGCGGGATTTCTTATAGGTGTCCGGATTAGAGTCCCGCTCCTTGAAAGCGGCAACTCTAGCCTTTTGCTCCGATGAGTATGCTGCCCGTAATCCATGACTTCTGGTTAGGATATGTACTACGTATGGTCACTGTGGGGACACCGTCGTCGATGCACTTATTGATGAAGCCGATGACTGAGGTGGCATACTCCTCAATGCCATTGGATGAGCCCCGGAACATATTCCAGTCTGTTCTAGCTAAAACCGTCCTGTTGCGTAGCATCCGTGATGTCTGACCACTTCAGTATTGATGATCACGGCCTGTTATGGCAACTGCTTGGCCTCCGACCACAAGGCATTACAGAGGGCAGTGCGTATGACCCGGTACATCACTGGGGCCAAGCTTCCTGCCATCCAGAACCTCTTTACCAGGTGGTGTCAGAGGAAGGCCCAAAAAATTGTCAAAGACTCCAGCCACCCTAGACATAAACTGTACTCTCTGCTACCGCACTGGCAAGCGGTACCGGAGCGCCAAGTTTAGTTCCAAGAGGTTTCTAAACAGCTTCTACCCCCAAGCCATAAGATTACTAAACGTCTAATCAAATGGCTACCCAGACTATTTGCATTGCACTCACCCCCTCTTTTATGCTGCTGCTACTCTCTGTTATTACGAGAATGTTTTTTTGCACCACATGTTCTCACTACTGGTGTCCCCCAGGGCTCGGTTCTAGGCCTTCTCCTCTTTTCACTTTACATGAGGTACTGTAGTAGTGTTTCAGTGAGCCCAGGGTGGGAGAGGAGAGAGATTGGAGCTGCAGAATATGCTTTGGCAGAAACAGATAGAAGGGGTAGCAGTAGTGTTCCAGACCCAGCAGGCTCAGGGTGGATGGAGTGGTGGAGAGAGGGAGATGAAAAGGGAGAGGACGTACTGTAGTATCTCAGGGTGGATGGGGTTGTTGGGGTTGTTGAGAGAGGGAGATGGAAAGGGAGAGGACGTAATGTAGTATCTCAGGGTGGATGGGGTGGTTGAGAGAGGGAGATGGAAAGGGAGAGGATGTACTGTAATATCTCAGGGTGGATGGAGTGGTAGAGAGAGAGAGGAGGTACTGTAGTAGATCAGGGTGGATGGAGTGGTAGAGAGAGAGAGGAGGTACTGTAGTAGATCAGGGTGGATGGAGTGATGGGGAGAGGGAGAGGAGGTACTGTAGTAGATCAGGGTGGATGGAGCGATGGAGAGAGGGAGAGGAGGTACTGTAGTAGATCAGGGTGGATGGAGCGATGGAGAGAGGGAGAGGAGGTACTGTAGTAGATCAGGGTGGATGGGATGGTGTAGAGAGAGGGAGAGGAGGTACTGTAGTAGATCAGGGTGGATGGAGTGATGGAGAGAGGGAGAGGAGGTACTGTAGTAGATCAGGGTGGATGGAGTGGTAGAGAGAGAGAGGAGGTACTGTAGTAGATCAGGGTGGATGGAGCGATGGAGAGAGGGAGAGGAGGTACTGTAGTAGATCAGGGTGGATGGGATGGTGTAGAGAGAGGGAGAGGAGGTACTGTAGTAGATCAGGGTGGATGGAGCGATGGAGAGAGGGAAAGGAGGTACTGTAGTAGATCAGGGTGGATGGAGCGATGGAGAGAGGGAAAGGAGGTACTGTAGTAGATCAGGGTGGATGGAGCGATGGAGAGAGGGAAAGGAGGTACTGTAGTAGATCAGGGTGGATGGAGTGATGGAGAGAGGGAGAGGAGGTACTGTAGTAGATCAGGGTGGATGGGATGGTGTAGAGAGAGGGAGAGGAGGTACTGTAGTAGATCAGGGTGGATGGAGCGATGGAGAGAGGGAAAGGAGGTACTGTAGTAGATCAGGGTGGATGGAGCGATGGAGAGAGGGAAAGGAGGTACTGTAGTAGATCAGGGTGGATGGGATGGTGTAGAGAGAGGGAGAGGAGGTACTGTAGTAGATCAGTGTGGATGGGATGGTGTAGAGAGAGGGAGAGGAGGTACTGTAGTAGATCAGGGTGGATGGAGTGATGGAGAGAGGGAGAGGAGGTACTGTAGTATCTCAGGGTGGATGGGATGGTGAAGAGAGGGAGAGGAGGTGCTGTAGTATCTCAGGGTGGATGGAGTGGTGGAGATAGATTGATTAATTACATTTAGATTATTTGGCGCTGCCATAGCGTTCCCTGCACTTCCTAAAGAGACAGAGGTTAGCACAATTTAACCCCTACTCATTTGCTACCCCAAGACGGTTCCAGGGCAAGGCAAGACTGATTACGGACAGAGAGATGCATAAATCATACTTTATCAATTTCATGGAGTGATTTTTTCTCTCTCCCAGCCCTAGGCTACATGCCTTAACAATTATATAGATTCACAAGACTCATCTGAAGGTTCTCCGGTACCAGTTGAAAAACATTTTGGAAGTACAGTATATATGGAGACTGTGAGAAAAGTAAGGGGTTAAATACATGATAAAATAATAACGCGTTTCCTGATCTTTATTATATCTCTCAGACATAGTGATAGTCATAGTCATAGGATACACTTATTTGAGATGTTATTCCATGTAGTGGATCTGTCATTCAATGCATTTGTATGGGCTAATAGCAGTAAGACCAAATCAAATGTAGAATACAATATATACACCACTGTTCAAAAGTTTGGTGTCACTACTTTTTTGAAAGAAAAGCACATTTTTTGTCTATTTAAATAACATCAAATTGATCAGAAATACCGTGTAGACATTGTTAATGTTGTAAATGACTATTGTTGCTGTGATATTTAATGGAATCTGATATTTATCTACATAGGCGTACAGAGGCCCATTATCATCAACCATCACTCGTGTTCCAATGGCACATTTCATCACCCTAACCATAATGCTCCTCTCTTCCTTTCCAACTTACTGTCTTCCTTGAGTCGGCTCTCATGTGCTCATTGTGTTAGCTAATCCAAGTTGATTATTTTAAAATGCTAATTGATCATTAGAAAACCCTTTTGCAATTATGTTAGCACAGCTGAAACGGTTGTCTGATTAAAGAAACAGTAGAACTGGCCTTCTTTAGACTAGTTGAGTATCTGAAGCTTCAGCATTTGAGGGTTCGATTACAGGCTCAAAATGGCCAGAAACAAAGAACTTTCTTCACAAGTCCTCAACTGGCAGCATCATAAAACAGTCTCCTGCAAAACACCAGTCTCAATGCCAACAGTGAAGAGGTGCCTCCGGGATGTTGGCCTTCTAGGCAGAGTTCCTCTGTCCAGTGTCTGTGTTCCTTTACCCATATAATTTTTTTCTCTTTATTGGCCAGTCTGAGCCTCCCACTCCTCCTTCTATTCTGGTTTGCTAAATGGTCAATTAATGGTACCAAAACTATCTGCACTGATCCTACGCATACTCACTGGGCTATATATACACATACCATATACACACTCATTCACATACACTACATACACACACACACACACACACACACACAACACACACATGCATACCGACACAACACAAACATACACATTACACAGACACACACACTTTTATACTCATAATTTGCTGCTGCTACCCTGTAATTTATTTTACTCTAATTATTATCTATCCTGATGCCTCGTCACTTTACCATGTCTTCATGTACATATCTACCTCAAATACCTTATTATTATCTATCCTGATGCCTCGTCACTTTACCATGACTACATGTACATATCTACCTCAAATACCTTCTTATTATCTATCCTGATGCATAGTCACTTTACCATGACTACATGTACATATCTACCTCAAATACCTTCTTATTATCTATCCTGATGCCTCGTCACTTTACCATGACTACATGTACATATCTACCTCAAATACCTTCTTATTATCTATCCTGATGCCTAGTCACTTTACCATGACTACATGTACATATCTACCTCAAATACCTTCTTATTATCTATCCTGATGCATAGTCACTTTACCATGACTACATGTACATATCTACCTCAAATACCTTCTTATTATCTATCCTGATGCCTCGTCACTTTACCATGACTACATGTACATATCTACCTCAAATACCTTCTTATTATCTATCCTGATGCATAGTCACTTTACCATGACTACATGTACATATCTACCTCAAATACCTTCTTATTATCTATCCTGATGCCTCGTCACTTTACCATGACTACATGTACATATCTACCTCAAATACCTTCTTATTATCTATCCTGATGCCTAGTCACTTTACCCTGCCTTCATGAACATACTGTATCTACCTCTAATACTTCACACATCTGCACATTGATCTGGTACTGGTAATTCCTGTATATAGCTGCACATTTATCTGGTACTGGTACTCCATGTATATAGCTTCAAATTTATCTGGTACTGGTACTTCCTGTATAAAGCTCCATTATTGTGTTACGAAAGTCTACAGTTGTATTCGGCGCATGTGATAAATCAAATTTGATTTGATTCCAGCCAATTTAAGCTGGGATGCTCGTCCTCCGCTGCTGCACTGGTACTACTGTGTGTTTATGATATCATTATAAAACAGGCTTTTCCTTCCCCCCCTCTCTGCCTTTCTATCTCAATGAAGAAGCCTAATCATTATTCCAACACATTGTTCCCATTTCATTCATTTTGGAGACACTGAATGTAGAATATAGCAGCCCGGAAAAAACGTAAATGTAAATGAGATTCGTGGTACAGTATATAGACTAGTGACTCGTGTATCAGCACGACACACAGACAGACACAGACAAACACACACACACAGACACACACAAGATTATGTTGATCCGCAGAGGCTAATTAAGAGACTAGTTGTGTCATGAGTCTGTTTCCTCCATGTGGTGACAAAGTTGTTTATAGGGACACAACCCACCTGGGTGTTTATAGGGACACAACCCACCTGGGTGTTTATAGGGACACAACCCACCTGGGTGTTTATAGGGACACAAGCCACCTGGGTGTTTATAGGGACACAAGCCACCTGGGTGTTTATTTAAAATACTTTTAGTGTTTGCCTAAATCTGCCTGGACTGTCAGATATTATAGACTATTCCATTGGTTTCATTGCACCAGGCAAGCTCAATCAAGCCTAAATAGAGTATTTGAATTGAGTTCAAATAGTATTTCAACCCATGTCTGGAACACATCTTCACTTAATATGCATGTCTTCTCTCAGTTGGCACTTTTTAAGGGACTGTGTCTACTCTCACTGTTGAGGATGCCAGAGAGCCCCAGAGTGCAATTACCTGAGAGATGCAGCAGACAGGCTCACATGACAGTTAATGGGAGGAGGATGGTAGAATGGGACAGGATATGATAGTAATTTCTACATTGTAGAATAATAGTGAAGACATCAGAACTATGAAATAACACATATGGAATCATGTTGAAACCAAAAAAGTGTTAAACAAATTAAAATGTATTTTATATTTGTGATTCTTCAAATAGCCACCCTTTACCTTGATGATAGCTTTGCACACTCTTGGCATTCTCTCAACCAGCTTCATGAGGTAGTCCCCTGGAATGCATTTCAGTTAACAGGTGTGCCTTCTTAAAGTTAATTTGTGGAATATATTTCCTTCTTAAAGTTTGAGCCAATCAGTTGTGTTGTGACAAGTTAAGGGGGTATACAGAAGATAACCCTATTTGGTAGAATTCCAAGTCCGTAATATGGCAAGAACAGCTCAAATAAGCAAAGAGAAATGACAGTCTATATTGACTTTAAGACCAGTCAATACAGAATATATTTCAAGAACTTTGAATGTTTCTTCAAGTGCAGTCTCAAAAATCATCAAGCGCTATGAGGAAACTGGCTCTCATGAGGACCACCACATGAATGGAAGACCCAGAGTTACTTCTGCAGCAGAGGATAAGTTCATTATTCCATATGTGTCATTTCATAGTTTTGATGTCTTCACTATTATCCTACAATGTAGAAAGAAGTAAAAATATGAGTAGGTGTTCTAAAACTTTTGACCGGTCTATACAGTTGAAGTTGGAAGTTTACAAACACCTTAGCCAAATACATTTAAACTCAGTTGTTCACAATTCCTTACATTTAATCCTAGTTAAAATTCCATGTTTTAGGTCAGAATAATAGTAGAGAGAATGATTTATTTCAGCTTTTCTTTCTTTCATCACATTCCCAGTGGGTCAGAAGATTACATACACTCAATTAGTATTTGGTAGCATTGCAATTAAATTATATAACTTGGGTCAAACGTTTCGGGTAGACTTCCATAAGCTTCCCACAGTAAGTTGGGTGAATTTCGGCCCATTCCTCCTGACAGATCTGGTGTAACTGAGTCAGGTTTGAAGGCCTCCTTGCTCGCACACACTTTTTCAGTTTTGCCCACATATTTTCTACGGGATTGAGGTCAGGGCTTTGTGATGGCCACTCCAATGCCTTGACTTTGTTGTCCTTAAGCCGTTTTGCCACAACTTTGGAAGTATGCTTGGGTCATTGTCTAATTTGGAAAACCCATTTGCGACCAATCTTTAAATTCCTGACTGATGTCTTGAGATGTTGCTTCAATATATCCACATAATTTTCCAACCTCATGATGCCATCTATTTTGTGAAGTGCACCTACCCTCCTGCAGTAAAGCCCCACCACAACATGATGCTGCCACCCCCGTGCTTCACGGTTGGGTGGTGTTTTTCGGCTTGCAAGCGTCCCGATTTTTCCTCCAAACATAACAATGGTCATTATGGCCAAGCAGTTCTATTTTTGTTTCATCAAACCAGAAGACATTTCTCCAAAAAGTATGATCTTTGTCCCTATGTGCAGTTGCAAACCGTAGTCTAGCTTTTTTATGGCGGTTTTGGAGCAGTGGCTTCTTCCTTGCTGAGCGGCCTTTCAGGTTATGATGACATAGGATTCGTTTTTACTGTGGATATTGATACTTTTGTACCTGTTTCCTCCAGCATCTTCACAAGGTCCTTTGCGGTTGTTCTGGGATTGATTTGCACTTTTCACAACCAAAGTATGTTAACCTCTAGGAGACAGAACACGCCTTCCTGAGCAGTTTTGACAGCTGCTTGCTCCCATGGTGTTTATACTTGCGTACTATTTTTTGCACAGATGAACGTGGTACTTTTAGGTGTTTGAAAATTGCTCCCAAGGATGAACCAGACTTGTGGAGTTTTCTGAAGTCTTGGCTAATTTCTTTTGATTTTCCTATGATGTCAAGCAAAGAGGCCTTGAAATACATCCACAGGTACACCTCCAATTGACTCAAATAATGTCAATTAGCCTATCAGAAGCTTCTAAAGCCATGATATCATTTTTTGGAAATTTCCAAGCTGTTTCAAGGCACAGTCAACATAGTAAATGTAAACTTCTGACCCACTGGAATTGTGATAGAGTGAATAAGTTAAATCATTTGTCTGTGAACAATTGTTGGAAAAATACTTGCGTCACGCACAAAATAGATGTCCTAACTTACTTGCCAAAACTATAGTTTGTTAACAAGAAATTTGTGGAGTGGTTGCAAAACGGGTTTTAATGACTCCAACCTAAGTTTATGTAAAATTATGACTTCAACTGTATGTGCTGAAGCTTGAAACAGTGATATTCAAGGTTTAGGGTAAGAGGCTAATGTTAGCCATTGTAAGCATAAATATCACCTGTTTTCCATCACTCAATTGGGACTTTTCAATTAATAAAGGATGACATGTTACAGGTGTCAGCTCTCAGTCACACGCACACACGCACACACACACACACACACACACACACACACACACACACACACACACACACACACACACACACACACACACACACACACACACACACACACACACACACACACACACACACACACACACACACACACACACACACACACACACACAGACATGCATGGAGATGCACGTATGCTATACTGCTGACAGGAAAACACAAAGGGGCAAGTAAGCAGATGAAAAACATTGATTGTTTTATGCAACTATTCCATAGAACATACAGGAGGAAGCAGCAGAGTGTCTTTTGAAGCACTCTGTAACCCTCACAGGCTCAAAACACATCAAATATAGAATAGAATCATGAATATGCATGAATGTATACAGCGGAGATACAACACAAACAACACCACTAGCAAAATGCATCTAGCCAAATGATTTATGTCCAGGGTTTATCAGTTCATCTGGGCTGGCCTCAGAGCACCCAATAAAAGGATGAATAATAAGGAAAGTGACAACGCCTTTTCCTTGTGATGAACTGAAAAGCTTGTTTGTTCGGCTGTAACCTGCTGTAACCTTCTTCTGATCGGCGCCTACCGCAGTAAATATGTGAACAAAACATTAGGAACACCTTCCTAATATTGAGTTGTACCTCCCTTTGCACTCAGAACAGCTTCATTTTGTCCATTGGGTGGTGGACCATTCTTGATATAAACGGGAAACTATTGAGTGTGGAAGATCAAACCAGTGCGCCTGGCAACTACTACCATACCACGTTCAAAAGCACTTAAATATTTTGTCTTGCCCATTCACCCTCTGAATGGGACGCATACAAAATCCATTTCGCAATTGTCTCAAGGCTAAAAAAATATTTATTTAACCTGTCTCCTCCTCTTCATCTACACTGTGGATTTAACAAGTGACATCAACATAGATCGTATCTTTCACCTGCATTCACCTGGTCAGTCTATGTCATGGAAAGAGCAGGTCTTCGTAATGTTTTGTACACTCAGTGTATAGTTCACCTGTTACTGAGACTATAGCTCCTCACCTGTATAAGTATTATCTCTGCAGAATACAGGCTTTCTTGTTTGTAATTTTTTATGAACTTTGAGGGCGAAAATCTACTATTTTATTGCGCTTCCATTGAAGGCTATTGTTATACCTCAAGTTGGCTATACCTCTCTGTGAGAAGCTGTCCCAGCCTGCTCTAAGGTCTGTGTGGCCCAACGGTGGGAATCTTACTGTAATTCACTTTAATTGGCTCAATGGACTGTGAGAGCCAGTCAATAGCAATCTATATGGCCTTGCCTATGAGCATCATTGGTCAACCAGCCATCCAGTTGCTAAGTGAGATTGAATAACCATCAAAAATGATTAGATGGTGCCAAACAACCCATCTCACTCTCTTCCAACCCATTATATGGATATAGATTGCTGTTGTATTCCAATAAGCTTCCTAATTAGTGTTTGATAAGTTCTGTGGTGGTCTGGAGAAGAAAGTAAAGCAGCCTAGCAAGCTCAGTCGGACCAGCCAGGGACGTCAGTTCAGCCAAGGAACTAAATCACATTCATTGACTGTACAACACAATAAGAACACCTTCCTAATATTGTGTTGCACCCCCCCCTCTCCATTTTCTGCCCATTTTGTTGGGGCATGGGCTGTGAGGTATCGAAAGCGTTCGACAGGGATGCTGGCCAAAGTTTACTTCGAAGCTTCCCGCCGGTGTCTCAAGATGGCTGGATGTCCTCTGGGTGCTGGACCATTCTTGAAACACAAGGGAAACTGTTAAGCGTGAAAACCCCAGCAGCATTGCAGTTCTTGACACAAACCAGTGCGTCTGGCACCTACTACCATACCCTGATTAAATGCACTTAAATATTTTGTCTTGCCCATTCACCCTCTGAATGGGATGCATACACAATCCATGTCTCAATTGTCTCAAGGTTTAAAAATCCTTCTTTAACCCGTCTCCTCCCCTGAACTTCGTATGGCTGCTGGGGCTGTATTGAGTAGCTTGGATGAAATGTGCCCAGAGGTGCCCAGAGTAAATGGCCTGCTCCCCAGTCCCAATTGTTAATATATGCATATTATTATTAGTGTTGGATAGAAAAAACTCAGTTTCTAAAACTGTTTGAATGTCTGTGAGTACAGACAATTGAATTCTCCGGTTGGAACGTTATTGAAGATTTATGATAAAAACATCCTAAAGATTGATTCCACACTTAGTTTGAAATGTTTCTATGACCTGTAATATAACTTTTTTAAGTTTTCGTCCGACGTTCGGCTGGACCTGCACAAGTGTTTGGATTTGTGTACTAAACACCCTAACAAAAGTAACTACTTGGACATAAATAATGGACATTATTGAACTAAATCAAACATTTAATGTGGAACTAGGATTCCTGGGAGTGCATTCTGACGAAGATCATCAAAGGTAAGGGAATATTTATAATGTTATTTCTATTTTCTGTTGACTCCAACATGGTAGATATTTTTTTTCTTCCTAGCACAGTTCTCAGATTATTACATGGTTTGCTTTTTCCATAAAGTTTTTTTTAAAATCTGACACAGCGGTTGCATTAAGGAGAGGTATATCTATATTGCTATGTCTAACAATTGTATTTTCATCAACATTTATAATGAGTATTTCTGTAAAATGATGTGGCTCTCTGCAATATCACTGGATGTTTTTGGAACTAGTGAACGCAATGCGCCAATGTATACTGAGATTGTTTTATATAAATATGAACTTTATCAAACAAAACATACATGTATTGTGTAACATGAAGTCCAAGGAGTGTCATCTGATGAAGATCATTAAAGGTTAGTGATTAATTTTATGTCTATTTGTGCTTTTTGTGACTCCTCTCTTTGTCTGGAAAAATGGCTGTGTTTTTCTGTGAGTTGGTGGTGACCTAACATAATCGTTTGTGGTGCTTTCGCTGTAAAGCCTATTTGAAATCGGACACTGTAGTGGGATTAACAACAAGATTACCTTTAAAATGGTATAAGATACATGTATGTTTGAGGAATTTTAATTATGAGATTGGCGCCCTGCACTTTCACTGGCTGTTGTCATATTGATCCCGTTAATGGGATTGCAGCCCTAAGAAGTTTTTAATCTACACTGATTGAAGTGAATTTAACAAGTGCCATCAATAAAGCATCCTGAACTTCACCTGCATTCACCTGATAAATCTATGTCATGGAAAGAGCAGGTGTTCCTAATGTTTTATACACTGTATATAGTCCACATCCCAAATGGCACCCTTCACCCTACACAGTGCACACATTTTGACCAGAGCCCCATGGGAACTATATTTTCTTTTTATGTTAAATTATGATCTTCGGTATTAATCTAATGATTGTGAAGATGTTTTGTCAGTTTCCTTTTTTTTTATATGATACCATTCAGGACACGATCCTGGTTAAAAGTTGAAGTCGTAAATTTACATACACCATTAGCTAAATACATTAAAACTCAGTTTTTCACAATTCCTGACATGTAATCCTAGTAAAAAATTCCCTGTTTTAGGTCAGTTAGGATCACCACTTTATTTAAGAATGTGAAATGTCAGAATAATAGTAGAGAGAAGGATTTATTTCAGCTTTCATTTCTTTCATCACATTCCCAGTGGGTCAGAAGTGTACATATACTCAATTTGTTATGCACTTGAGTGAGGACCGAAAAGTGGTTTAACAAAAACATAGTCCTTTAATGTAAACACAGGGAAGACATAGATCCTCTTCAGATGTAGATAATGGAAAAATAGACAACCCGCAGAGAGGGCGACAAATGAAACAAAAAGTCCTTCTGATAATTACAAAAGAGCCCCCTTCTTAGCAGCAGAGGAGAATAGCTGGGTTAGCGGCGACAGGCTGCAGGTCTCTCTGGGTAGGCGCGGGTAGTAGAGGAACAGTGGTACCTGATCTCACGTAGCATCAGATGAACTGGACACAGTACAAACGATAAGACAGTTAGCTGAGTACAGGATGCACTTGCCAGGCAGATTCCGACAGGACGGGATGGGACAAGGATGAAGCAAACGAGACGATAGTTTGTTTCTGGCATGAGAAACTCAAACGAGAATCTGACAAAGAAAGAAGCAGGAACAGAGAGAGAAATAGAGACCTAATCAGAGGGGAAAAAAAGGAAACAGGTGGGAAAAGGGTGAACGTGGTAGTTAGAGGAGATGAGGAACAGCTGGAGGAGAGAAAGAGAAGGTAACCTAATACGACCAGCAGAGGGAGACAGAGTGAAGAGAAAGAACAGGAAC
This sequence comes from Oncorhynchus keta, assembly GCF_023373465.1. Taxonomy (NCBI): domain Eukaryota; kingdom Metazoa; phylum Chordata; class Actinopteri; order Salmoniformes; family Salmonidae; genus Oncorhynchus; species Oncorhynchus keta. The sequence goes on along the minus strand of NC_068435.1, from coordinate 46,059,624 downwards.
AAGACATAATATGACAAGACATGACACAATTAGTATTTGTTAGCATTGCCTTTAAATTATTTAATGTCAATGTTTCGGGTAGCCTTCCACAAACTTCTCACAATAAATTGGGTGAATTTTGGCCCATTCTTCCTAACAGAGCTGGTGTATCTGAATCAGGTTTGTAGGCCTCCTTGCTCACACACACTTTTTCAGTTCTGTGTTCAAATGTTCGATAGTAATGAGGTCAGGGCTCTGTGACGACAGAAGGCGCAGCAAGACCAAGATGCAGCAAGACCTATTTATTTCAAGAATGAAACACTGAACAAAATAACAAAACGAACCTTGAAGCTATACAAACGAGTGCTGACAGACACTTGTTTGTACATAGACTGTGACGACGTTCATTTGTTGAAGGAGAGTCGGAACAAAATGCAGCGTGGTGGTTACTCATGATCTTTAATGAAAAAATAGCGATACATGAAATAAATAAATAAATACAAAACAACAAACGGAACGTAAAAACCTAATTACAGCCTATCTGGTGAACACTACACAGAGACAGGAACAATCACCCACGAAATACACAGTGAAACCCCGGCTACCTAAATATGGTTCCCAATCAGAGACAACGAGAATCACCTGACTCTGATTGAGAACCGCCTCAGGCAGCCAAACCTATGCTACACCCCTACTCAGCCACAATATACCTTTAAACCCATGTCACACCCTGGCCTGACCAAATATATAGCGAAAACACAAAATCCTGGCCAATGGCCAAGGCGTGACCTCACAACCATAGGGAGGGTCAGGGTGGGCGTCTGTCCATGGTGGCGGCTCCGGCTCGGGACGTGGACCCGACTCCATTATTGTCATAGTTCCTCCCCTTCGCGTTCTGGGATAATCCACCCTCGCCGCCGGCCATGGCCTAATAGTCCTCACCCAGAACCCCACCAGCCCGAGGGGCAGCTCGTGACCGAGGGGCAGCTCGTGACCGAGGGGCAGCTCGGGAACGAGGCAGCTCGGGACTGAGGGGAAGCTCGGGACCGAGGGGAAGCTCGGGACTGACGGGCAGCTCGGGACCGAGGGGAAGCCCGGGACCGAGGGGAAGCACGGGACTGAGGGGAAGCCCAGCACCGAGGGGAAGCCCAGCACCGAGAGAAAGCACAGTACTGAGAGGAAGCCCAGTACTGAGATGAAGCTCAGGCAGGTAGTCGGCTCCGGCAGATCCTGGCTGGCTGGCGGATCTGGAAGATTCTGGTTGACTGGCAGATCTGGAAGAGTCTGGTTGACTGGCAGATCTGGAAGAATCTGGTTGACTGGCAGATCTGGAAGATCATGGCTGACTGGCGGATCTAGCTGCTCTGGCTACTCCTTGCAGACTGACAGCTCTGGCTGCTCCATGTAGCCTGGCAGCTCAGGCTGCTCCATGCAGATTGACAGCTCAGGCTGCTCCATGCAGATTGACAGCTCAGGCTGCTCCATGCAGACTGGCAGCTCTGGGTGCTCCATGCAGACTGGCAGCTCTGGCTGCTCCATGCAGACTGGCAGCTCTGGCTGCTCCATGCAAACTGACAGCTCAGGCTGCTCCGTGCAGACTGACAGCTCAGGCTGCTCCATGCAGGCTGACAGCTCTGGCTGCTCCATGCAGGCTGGAAGCTCTGGCTGCTCCCTGCAGACTGGCAGCTCTGGCTGCTCCATGCAGTCTGGCAGCTCAGGCTGCTCCGAACAGGCAGGAGGCTCCGGCAGCGCTGTAGAGGAGGAAGGCTTTGGAAGCGCTGAACAGGCGGGAGACTCCGACAGCGCAAGAGAGGAGGAAAACGCTGACTGTGCTGAACAGGCGGGAGACTCCGGCAGCGCTAGAGAGAAGAATGGCTCTGGCTGTGCTGAACAGGCGAGGCGCACTGAAGGCCTGGTGCGTGGTGCTGGAACTGGTGGTACTGGATCGAGGACACGCCCAGGAAGCCTGGTGCGGGGAGCTGCTACCGGAGGACTGGTGTGTGGAGGTGGCTCTGGATAGACCGGACCGTGCAGGCGCACTGGAGCTCTTGAGCACCGAGCCTGCCCAACCTTACCTGGCTCGATGCCCACTCTAGCCCGGCCAATATGAAGAGCTGGTATGAACCGATCCGGGCTATGCACCCGCACTGGAAACACCGTGCGCTCCATAGCATAACACGGTGCCTGCCCGGTCTCTCTAGCCCCCCGGTAAAGCACAGGGAGTTTGTGCAGGTCTCCTACCTGGCATAGCCATACTCCCTGTAATCCCCCAATACATTTTTGGGGCTGACTCTCAGGCTTTCATCCGCGTCGCCGTGCTGCTTCTTCATACCAGCGCCTCTCCGCTTTTTTCCGCCTCCAGTTCTCCCTTGGGACGGCGATATTCTCCAGGCTGAGCCCAGGGTCCTTTTCCGTCCAATATCTCCTCCCAAGTCCAGAAGTCCTTTGATCGCTGCTCCTCACGATTAACAGGGAGAGTTGGCTCAGGTCTGACTCCTGACTCTGCCACTCTCTCCCTGAGCCCTCCCCCAATACATTTTTGGGGCTGACTTTCGGGTTTCTTTCTGCGCCGCCGTGTCTTTCTCTTCGACTCCATTCTCCTATAGCCCTCTTCGCACTGCTCCAGCGAATCCCAGGCGGGCTCCGGCACTCTCTCTGGGTCGACCGCCCACCTGTCTATTTCCTCCCTTCGCTGCTCCTGCTGTCGCTGCCTGTTACCACGCCACTCGGTCCGTGTGTGGTGGGTGATTCTGTAACGACGTTCGTTTGTTGAAGGAGAGTCGGACCAAAATGCAGCGTGGTGGTTACTCATGATCTTTAATGAAAAAAGAGCGATACATGAAATAACTAAATAAATACAAAACAACAAACGGAACGTAAAAACCTAATTACAGCCTATCTGGTGAACACTACACAGAGACAGGAACAATCACCCACGAAATACACAGTGAAACACTGGCTACGTAAACATGGTTCCCAATCAGAGACAATGAGAAGCACCTGACTCTGATTGGGAACCGCCTCAGGCAGCCAAGCCTATACAACACCCCTACTCAGCCGCAATCCCAATGCCTACAAAACCCCAATATGAAACACAACATTTTAAACCCATGTAGCACCCTGGCCTGACCAAATATATAACGAAAACACAAAATCCTATGACCAAGGCGTGACATAGACAAGATCCCACAAACGCCAAAGGGAAATGGCTACCTAAACATGATCCCCAATCAGAGACAACGATAAACAGCTGTCTCTGATTGGGAACCATATCAGGCCAACATAGAATTACAAAAACCCCTAGACCTACGAAACCCTAGACATACAAAAACCCTGGAGACCTGATGCGTGGTGCTGGCATTGGTGGTACCGGGCTGAAGACACGCACCTCAGGGCGAGTGCAGGGAGGAGGAACAGGATGTACTGGACATGCAGAGGCGCACTGGAGGTCTGGAACGTAGAGCTGGCACAATGCGTCCTGGCTCGATGCTCACTTGAGCCCGGCAAGTGCGGAGCGCGAGCACAGGATGCACTGGGCTGTGCAGGTGCACCGGAGACACAGTACGCAGAGCCGGCGCAGGATATCCTGGTCCAAGGAGGTGTACTGGAGACCAGGAGTGCTGAGCCGGCACCATCCATCCTGGCTGGATGCCCATTCTAGCCCGGCTAATGCGAGGAGCTAGAAAAAAGCGCACCGGGCTATGAATGCGAACTGGAGACACTGTGCGCATTACTGCGTAACAGGTGTCTGACCAGTCACACGCTCTCCACGGTAAGCACGAGGAGTTGGCTCAGGTCTCCAACCTGACTCAGCCAATCTCCCCGTGTGCCCCCACCCAATTGTTGTATGGGGCTGCCTCTCATACTTGTCTCGTTGGTACAGCTCCTCGTAATATCGCCGATCCGCTTTGGCTGCCTTTATCTCCTCCTTAGGACGGTGATACTCCCCAGCCTACTTCCAGGGTCCTGCTCCATCCAGAATCTCCTCCCAGGTCCATTCCTCTGAACATGCTGCTTGGTCCTTTGTTGGTGGGATCTTCTGTCATGTTCGTTAAAAGGACCGGACCAAGGCGCAGCATGGTATGCCTACATTCTTATTTATTTCAAGAATGAAACACTGAACAAACTAACAAAATAACAAAGGAACCGTGAAGCTATACAAACGAGTGCTGACAGGCAACTACACATAGACAAGATCCCACAAACACCAAAGGGAAATGGCTACTTAAATATTATCCCCAATCAGAGACAATGATAAACAGCTGTCTCTGATTGGGAACCATATCAGGCCAACATAGAATTACAAAAAACCCTAGACCTACAAAACCCTACACATACAAAAAGCCTAGACAATAAAAAAACCCTATACAATACAAAACTAGCATACCCACCCTAGTCACACCCTGACCTAACCAAAATATAAAGAAAACAGAGATATCTCAGGTCAGGGCGTGACAAGCACCCCCACAACATGATGTTGCCACCCCTGTGCTTCACGGTTGGGATGGTGTTCTTCGGCTTGCAAGCATCCACCTTTTTCCTCCAAACATAACGATGGTCATTATGGCTGAACAGTTTTTTTTCTCCATCAGACCAGAGGACATTTCTTCAAAAATTACGATCTCTGTCCCCATGTGCTGTTGCAAACCATAGTCTGACTTTTTTTTTACGGCGGATTTGGAGCAGTGGCTTCTTCCTCATTTTACTGTGAAAATAGATACTTTTGTACCTGTTTCCTCCAGCATCTTCACAAGGTCCTTTGCTGTTGTTCTAGGATTCTATCAATTTTCGCACCAAAGTACATTCATCTCTAGGAGACAGATTGCATCTCCTTCCTAAGCGGTATGACGGCTGCATGGTCCCATGGTGTTTATACTCGCATACTATTGTTTGTACAGATGAACGTGGTACCTTCAGGAGTTTGGAAATTGCTCCCAAAGATGAACCAGACGTGTGGAGGTCTACAATGTTTTTTGTGAGGTCTTGGCTGATTTCTTTTGATTTTCCTATGATGTCAAGCAGAAGCACTGAGTTTGAAGGTAGGCCTTGAAATACATCCACAGGTACACCTCCAATTGACTCAAATTATGTCAATTAGCCTATCAGAAGCTTCTAAAGCCATGACATCATTTTCTGTCATTTTCCAAACTGTTTAAAAGGCACAGTCAACATAATGTATGTAAACTTATGACCCACTGGAATTGTGATACATTGAATTATAAGTGAAATAATCTGTCTGTAAACAATTGTTGGAAAAATTACTTGTGTCATAGATATCCTAACTTACTTGCCAAAACCATAGTTTGTCAGCAATATATTTGTGGAGTGGTTGAAAAACACCTAAAAAAAAAACCTGTCTAGGACACACATTCAGCTAACGGAACCCACCCAACATTCCGCTCAAATGGTGGCGCGGGAAATTCAAAAATATTTTTGGGAAATATTTAACTTTCACACATTAACAAGTCCAATACAGTAAATGAAAGATAAACATCTTGTTAATCTACCCATCATGTCCTATTTTTAAAATGTTTTACAGCGAAAAGACAACATATATTTATGCTAGATCACCACCAAATCCCAAAAAACACACAGCCATTTTTCCCAGCCAAAGATAGATTCACAAACGCAGAATTAGAGATACAATTAATCACTAACCTTTGATAATCTTCATCAGATGACACTCATATGATATCATGTTACACAATATATTTCTGTTTTGTTCGATAATATGCATATTTATATCCACAAATATCGGTTTACATTGATGCCATGTTCAGAAATGCCTCCAAAATATCAGGAGTAATTACAGAGAGATACATCAGATAACAGAAATACTCATCATAAACTTTGAGGAAAGATAAATGTTTTACATATAATTAAAGATACACTGGTTCTTAATGCAACCGCTGTGTCAGATTTTTAAAAAAAACGTTACGAAAAAAGCATACCATGCAATAATCTGATACTGCGCCCAGAAGTAAATATATTTCTCCGCCATGTTGGAGTCAACAGAAATACGAAATTACATCATAAATATTCCCTTACCTTTGGTGATCTTTCATCAGAATGCAGTGGAAGGGTGTCCTAGTTCCACAATAAATCGTTGTTTTGTTCCATAATGTCCATTACTAGTGTCCAATTAGCTGCATTTGCTACCACGTTTAGCTCACATGCCCAAAAGCTGGCGCTGGTCCAGGCGAACTCGGACGAAAACTTCAAAAATATATATTCCAGGTCAAATAAACTGGTCAAACTAAGTAGAGAATCAATCTTCAGGATGTTATTTTCATATATATCCAATAACGTTCCAACCGGAGCATTCGTTTTTGTCTACAGAGTAATGGAACACAGGCGATATCAACAGATATCACTCACAGACATAATTCAAACAGTTTTAGAAACTTGAGTGTTTTCTATCAAATAGTAATAATAATATGCATATATTAGCATTTAGGACAGAGTAGGATGCAGTTCACTATGGGCACGCAATTCATCCAAAGTGAAAATGCTGTCCCCTGTCCCTAACAGGTTCTCTCCAACCTAAGTCTATGTAAACTTCCGACTTCAACTGTATGTGTATACAATCCATTTATAAGACCAATTTCCTTAAAAAGACTATGGGAAATACTACGTTTTTTTTAAACCTCCCATTTTGTGCTGGTTGTGTCAATGTGTAGTTCATGATCTATGGGCAGAATTACAGTTTTAACTCAGTTTGAAAGCAAATGTTTTAACTCTGGAAGCTGTGCTGCGCTGTTTTCCCTACTTTCCCCCATGTGGGTCAGCCCCACTTAGCGATTTGAGTTCTTGTAAATGAGCTTCTGCTCCTCACCATTTGAGTTACAGCTAGCAAGATGTACACATAGCAGAGCAAGAGAACGAGAGTGTCACGCCTTGGTCATTGTATTTTGTGTTTTCGTTATATATTTGGTCAGGCCAGGGTGTGACATGGGTTTATGTTGTTGTATTTTCGTATTGGGGTTTGTAGTATTTGGGATCGCGGCTGATTAGGGGTGTTGTATAGGCTTGGCTGTCTGAGGCGGTTCTCAATCAGAGTTAGGTGATTCTCGTTGTTTCTGATTGGGAACCGTATTTAGGTAGCCTGGTTTCGCTTTGTATTTTGTGGGTGATTGTTCCTGTCTCTGTGTAGTTTGACCAGATAGGCTGTAATAGGTTTCACGTTCGGTTTGTTGTATTCGTATTTGTATAGTTATTTCATGTATCGCTTTTTTCCTTTCATCAAAATCAAATCAAATTTATTTATATAGCCCTTCGTACATCAGCTGATATCTCAAAGTGCTGTACAGAAACCCAGCCTAAAACCCCAAACAGCAAACAATGCAGGTGTAAAAGCACGGTGGCTAGGAAAAACTCCCTAGAAAGGCCAAAACCTAGGAAGAAACCTAGAGAGGAACCGGGCTATGTGGGGTGGCCAGTCCTCTTCTGGCTGTGCCGGGTAGAGATTATAACAGAACATGACCAAGATGTTCAAATGTTCATAAATGACCAGCATGGTCGAATAATAATAAGGCAGAACAGTTGAAACTGGAGCAGCAGCACAGTCAGGTGGACTGGGGACAGCAAGGAGCCTTCATGTCAGGTAGTCCTGGGGCACGGTCCTAGGGCTCAGGTCAGTTGAAACTGGAGCAGGAGCATGGCCAGGTGGACTGGGGACAGCAAGGAGTCCTCATGTCAGGTAGTCCTGGGACATGGTCCTAGGGCTCAGGTCCTCCGAGAGAGAGAAAGAAAGAGAGAAGGAGAGAATTAGAGAACGCACACTTAGATTCACACAGGACACCGAATAGGACAGGAGAAGTACTCCAGATATAACAAACTGACCCTAGCCCCCGACACATAAACTACTGCAGCATAAATACTGGAGGCTGAGACAGGAGGGGTCAGGAGACACTGTGGCCCCATCCGAGGACACCCCGGACAGGGCCAAACAGGAAGGATATAACCCCACCCACTTTGCCAAAGCACATCCCCCACACCACTAGAGGGATATCTTCAACCACCAACTTACCATCCTGAGACAAGGCCGAGTATAGCCCACAAAGATCTCCGCCACGGTACAACCCAAGGGGGGCAACCCAGACAGGCCGACCACAACAGTGAATCAACCCACCCAGGTGACGCACCCCCAGGGACGGCACGAGAGAGCCCCAGCAAGCCAGTGACTCAGCCCCCGTAACAGGGTTAGAGGCAGAGAATCCCAGTGGAAAAGGGGAACCGGCCAGGCAGAGACAGCAAGGGCGGTTCGTTGCTCCAGAGCCTTTCCGTTCACCCTCCCACTCCTGGGCCAGACTACACTCAATCATATGACCCACTGAAGAGATGAGTCTTCAGTAAAGACTTGTTGAGACCGAGTTTGCGTCTCTGACATGGGTAGGCAGACCGTTCCATAAAAATGGAGCTCTATAGGAGAAAGCCCTGCCTCCAGCTGTTTGCTTAGAAATTCTAGGGACAATTAGGAGGCCTGCGTCTTGTGACCGTAGCGTACGTGTAGGTATGCGGCAGGACCAAATCAGAGAGGTAGGTAGGAGCAAGCCCATGTAATGCTTTGTAGGTTAGCAGTAAAACCTTGAAATCAGCCCTTGCTTTGACAGGAAGCCAGTGTAGAGGCTAGCACTGGAGTAATATGATCAAATTTTTTGGTTCTAGTCAGGATTCTAGCAGCCGTATTTAGCACTAACTGAAGTTTATTTAGTGCTTTATCCGGGTAGCCGGAAAATAGAGCATTGCAGTAGTCTAACCTAGAAGTGACAAAAGCATGGATTAATTTTTCTGCATCATTTTTGGACAGAAAGTTTCTGATTTTTGCAATGTTACGTAGATGGAAAAAAGCTGTCCTCGAAATGGTCTTGATATGTTCTTCAAAAGAGAGATTCGCCGAGGTCCTTCACAGTTTTATTTGAGACGACTGTACAACCATTAAGATTAATTGTCAGATTCAACAGAAGATCTCTTTGTTTCTTGGGACCTAGAACAAGCATCTCTGTTTTGTCTGAGTTTAATAGTAGAAAGTTTGCAGCCATCCACTTCCTTATGTCTGAAACACATGCTTCTAGCGAGGGCAATTTTGGGGCTTCACCATGTTTCATTGAAATGTACAGCTGTGTGTCATCGCATAGCAGTGAAAGTTTACATTATGTTTTCGAATAACATCCCCAAGAGGTAAAATATATAGTGAAAACAATAGTGGTCCTAAAACAGAACCTTGAGGAACACCGAAATGTACAGTTGATTTGTCAGAGGACAAACCATTCACAGAGACAAACTGATATCTTTCCGACAGATAAGACCTAAACCAGGCCAGAACATGTCCGTGTTTCATTAAAGACATGAGTAACCACTACGCTGCATTTCGGTCCGACTCTCATTCTACAAAGGAAGAATGCCCTTACAGAATCACCCACCACACTCGGACCGAGCAGCGTGTTAACAGGCAGCGACAGCTGGAGCAGAAAAAGGAGGACGTTATGGACAGCAAAGGCATGGAGTATACGACGTGGGAAGAAATCGACAGGTGGGCGGCCGACCCAGAGAGAGTGCAGGTGCCCGCCTGGGATTCGCTGGAGCAATGCGAAGAGGGCTATAGGCGAATGGAGTCAAAAAGAAAGACACATCGGCGCAGAGCGAAAACCGAAAGTAACCCCCAAATATTTATTGGGGGAGGGCGCAGAGAGAGAGTGGCTGAGTCAGGGTTCAGACCTGAGCCAACTCTCCTGTTAATCGTGAAGAGCAGTTGCAGTGGGAGAGGCTGCACCACTTGGAGAATTGGACATGGGAGGAGGAATTAGACGGAAAAGGACCCTGGGCTCAGCCTGGAGAATATCACCGTCCCAAGGAAGAAATAGAGGCGGCTAAAGCGGAGAGGCGCTGGTATGAGGAGGCAGCACGGTGACGTGGTTGGAAGCCCGAAAAGCAGCCCAAAAAAATTATTGGGGGCTAAAGGGAGTATGGCTATGCCAGGTAGGAGACCTGCGCAAACTCCCTGTGCTCACCGTTGGGCTAGAGAGACCGGGCAGGCACCGTGTTATGCTATGGAGCGCACGGTGTTTCCAGTGCGGGTGCATAGCCCGGTGCGGTTCATACCAGCCCTTCCTATTGGCCGGGCTAGAGTGGGCATTGAGCCAGGTAAGCTTGGGCAGGTTCGGTGCTCAAGAGCTCCAGTGCGCCTGCACGGTCCGGTCTATCCAGAGCCACCTCCACACACCAGTCCTCCAGTAGCAGCTCCCCGCACCAGGCTTCCTGTGCGTGTCCTCAATCCTGTAGCACCAGTTCCAGCACCACGCAACAGGCCTTCTGTGCGCCTCGCCTGTTCAGCACAGCCAGAGCTTTCCTTCCCTCTTGCGCTGTCGGAGTCTCTCGCCTGTTCAGCACAGCCAGAGCCTTCCTTCCCTCCTGCGTTGTCGGAGTCTCTCGCCTGTTCAGCGCCTTCCTTCCCTCCTGCGCTAGTCTCCCGCCTGTTCAGCGCTATCAGAGCCTTCCTCCTCTACAGCGCTGCCGGAGCCTCCTGCCTGTTCGGAGCAGCCTGAGCTGTCAGTCTGCATGAAGCAGCCAGAGCTGCCAGTCTGAGGTGCTGCCAGCCTCATGGAGCAGTCAGAGCTGTCAGCCTGCATGGAGCAGTCCTGCTATGGACTGTCAGTCTGCATGAAGCAGCCAGAGCTACCAGCAAGGTGCTGCCAGCCTGCATGGAGCAGTCAGAGCTGTCAGTCTGTATGAAGCAGCCAGAGCTGTCAGTCTGCATGAAGCAGCCAGAGCTGTCAGTCTGCAAGAAGCTGCTAGTCTGCAAGGAGCTGTCAGTCTGCAAGGTGCTGCCAGCCTGCATGGAGCAGTCAGAGCTGTCAGCCTGCATGGAGCAGTCAGAGCTGTCAGCCTGCATGGAGCATTCAGAGCTGTCAGCCTGCATGGAGCAGCCAGAGCTGTCAGTCTGCATGAAGCAGCCAGAGCTGTCAGTCTGCATGAAGCAGCCAGAGCTGTCAGTCTGCATGAAGCAGCCAGAGCTGCCAGTCTGCAAGGTGCTGCCAGCCTGCATGGAGCAGTCAGAGCTGTCAGTCTGTATGAAGCAGCCAGAGCTGTCAGTCTGCATGAAGCAGCCAGAGCTGTCAGTCTGCAAGAAGCTGCTAGTCTGCAAGGAGCTGTCAGTCAGTCTGCAAGGTGCTGCCAGCCTGCATGGAGCAGTCAGAGCTGTCAGCCTGCATGGAGCAGTCAGAGCTGTCAGCCTGCATGGAGCAGTCAGAGCTGTCAGCCTGCATGGAGCAGTCAGAGCTGTCAGCCTGCATGGAGCAGTCAGAGCTGTCAGTCTGCATGAAGCAGCCAGAGCTGTCAGTCTGCATGAAGCAGCCAGAGCTGTCAGTCTGTAAGAAGCAGCCAGAGCTGTCAGTCTGCATAGAGCAGCTAGATCCGCCAGTCAGCCATGATCTTCTAGATCTGCCAGACAACCAGTCTCTTCCAGATCTGCCAGTCAACCAGTCTCTTCCAGATCTGCCAGTCAACCAGTCTCTTCCAGATCTGCCAGTCAACCAGTCTCTTCCAGATCAGCCAGTCAACCAGAATCTTCCAGATCTGCTAGTCAACCAGAATCTTCCAGTTCCGCCAGCCAGCCAGGATCTACCGGAGCCTACTACCTGCCTGAGCTTCATCTCAGTACTGGGCTTTCTCTCAGTACTGGGCTTCCCCTCAGTACTGGGCTTCCCCTCAGTTCCGGGCTACCCCTCATTCCCGAGCTGCCCCTCAGCCCCGAGCTGCCCCTCAGTTCCGAGCTGTCCCTCAGTCCAGAGATGCCCCTCAGTCACGAGCTGCTGTGGGGTTCTGTGGGGTTCTGGGTGAGGACTATTAGGCCATGCTCGGCGGCGAGGGTGGATTATCCCAGGACGCGAAGGGGAGGAACTAGGACATTAATAGAGTGGGGTCCACGTCCCGAGCCGGAACCGCCACCATGGACAGACGCCCACCCGGACCCTCCCTATGGTTTTGAGGTGCGTCCGGAGTCCGCACCTTAGGGGGGGGGTTCTGTCACGCCTCGGTCATTGTATTTTGTGTTTTCGTTATATATTTGGTCAGGCCAGGGTGTGACATGGGTTTATGTTGTTGTATTTTCGTATTGGGGTTTGTAGTATTTGGGATCGCGGCTGATTAGGGGTGTTGTATAGGCTTGGCTGTCTGAGGCGGTTCTCAATCAGAGTTAGGTGATTCTCGTTGTTTCTGATTGGGAACCGTATTTAGGTAGCCTGGTTTCGCTTTGTATTTTGTGGGTGATTGTTCCTGTCTCTGTGTAGTTTCACCAGATAGGCTGTAATAGGTTTTACGTTCCGCTTGTTGTTTTCGTATTTGTATAGTTATTTCATGTATCGCTTTTTTCCTTTCATTAAAGACATGAGTAACCACTACGCTGCATTTCGGTCCGACTCTCATTCTACAAACTAAGAACACAGTTACAGAGAGAGGATATACAGTATGTGACGTACAACAGTACACCATTTTCGAGGGGGGGCACTTTTGGCTCGTGAATGCTACTTTCAGAACTATCAGCTTAAAAGTATACAAAAGTACCGGATCATTTCTTTAAGCCCAGGTTAGCACTCTAACACCACATTCTGTGGTTCATTCCAAATGAAAATCATTCCCTCAATACTGGAGATGTGTTTCATATGTAGTATCAGAACTAATACACTCCTCATGTACACCACTATTATGTAGGACAGTTGCTGCTGCTTTTGCCTATGGTTAAACCTGCCATCCATACATGGCTCTCAGCGTGAGAGTTTGAGCAGTATATAACATGCCCGTGTGTAATTTGGGTAGAGGTGCACACACACATACACACAGTGTTCAAAGGATAGAGGGCTTTGATCGTCAAGGTGACTGAACAAGGGAGGAAATTCTCCATCCAGTCTGTAATATTCCTCCCACAAGCACAACACTGCCATTATTCTGGATACTTCATACATTGGGAAACCCAATCCCCCTCTGCTGCTCCAAAAGAGCTGTTGAAGTTCAGCTGGGAAATGGAGGAGAAATATTCAAGCAAAAATCTGGTCGAGGCATATTAGGCAGCTGATTTACGTTTCATGTTTTTTCCCCTTTTCCATTTAGCTTGTTTGTCGAAAGGACTTGGGAATATACACATATACGTTTAAGCAAATCATATTTTACGTCACGCCATGTTATGCATACATGTGCATGATTTATCCCGGGAGATGAAATCCATTTTCATACCTCACGATAACTAAAAGCCTTTCAAATGCAATTGGATGATTCCATAAAGGAAGAGAAAGATGCAGTGAATACACCCGCATAACGGAAAGGCCATGGAACCAGTGCCTTGTTTTTCCCATGAGACCAAAAACATGAAAGCACTCTCATGTGTTTACTGACACCCGGGAGGACTGGAGATGCTGAGAGTGCCATCACGTATGTGCCTTAAATCAACATTCAGTCTTGATTCAGGTGTGCTGCTGTGCCTGCAGCCCTGAATGCAAGGGAAGATCACATAGGACTCAGTGGTCGACTCGTCATGCCTCAGAATTGTAACGGTTTATCAGCTTTTCTCATGTGGTGTTCTGCAGCTTCTGCTGATTCTCCAGGACGTCTTGGCCTTTCTAGGTCCACATCTCAGAGAGAGAGAGACAAGGTCAGTGCCCCTAGAGAGCCGGGTGGTAATCCCCCTAAACAAACAGACAGAGGGAAGAGCCAAGCTAACGCCGCTGTGTCTCTGTTCTGTGGAGGAACTGAGAGAGGAGAGACAAAAAAACACATCTGTCTGCTGTCTGTTCTGTTACAAATCCCCCTCAAACACACGGGAGAACAGAGGGATCAGAGGAGAGATGGAGAGAGAGGGAGAGGAGATGGAGAGGGGATGGAGAGGGAGAAAGAAGATGAACAGAGGTAGAGAAGGGAAGAGAGGGAGAGAGGGAGAGGGGATGAAGAGAGCAGCGAGAATGATAGAGGAATGGAGAGAGCGAACGATAGAGTAACAGAAAGAAAGAAAGAAAGAGGGGGAGAAGGACAGGGAGAGAAAGCTTTGGCTTGATTCCTCCTCAGATTTTTTGTGGGTGTCAAATGACACATTTGTCTGACAGGTCTCATGCTGACAATACACGTTTGGATTCCATCCAGTGTGTGCCATGGCTTGTATTACCATTTCCCCCCCTTCCATTGAACCTACTTTAACACATTTCACAAAATGTACATGTCATCCACATTTAATAAGTCAAATATTTTGGACAATCATTGGGTTTTTTCTTATAACATAGTTAACAAACAAACATCCCCTGGTAAGACTTTATAATAACATTCAGTCATAAACCATGTATAAGGCATTTACTCGCAGTTTGCTCACCATTTATCTATCATTACTCCCACATTTGTGAATATTAGCAAGCTATAAGCTAGTTATTCACACATTTCTAAGCAACTTTTGAAGTATGAAACAATTATTTATAAGATAATTCATAAAATGTTTAATATTCACTACATTACCAAAAGTATGTGGACACTGCTCGTCAAACATCTCATTCCAAAATCATGGGCATTAATATGGAGTTGGAGCCTCCTCCTTTAATTCTATGACAGCCTCCACTCTTCTGGGAAGACTTTCCACTAGCTGTTGGAACATTGCTGCAGGGACTTGCTTCCATTCAGCCACAAGAGCATTAGTAAGGGCGGGCACTGATGTTGGCCGACTAGGCCTGGCTCCCAGTCGGCGTTCTAATTCATCCCAAAGGTGGTTAATGGGGTTACGGTCAGGGCTCTGTGCAGGCCAGTCAAGTTTTTCCGCACCGATCTCAACAAACTATTTCTGCATGGACCTCGCATTGTGCACGAGGGCATTGTCATGCTGAAACAGGAAATGGCCTTGCTCAAACTGTTGCCACAAAGATGGAAGCACAGAATTGTCTACAATGTAATTGTATGCTGTAGCGTTAAGATTTCCCTTCCCTGGAACTAAGGGGCCTAGCCCAAAGCATGAAAAATAGTCCCAGACCATTACTCCTCCTCCAACAAACTTTACAGTTGGCATTATGCATAGGGGCAGGTAGCGTTCTCTTGGCATCTGCCAAACCCAGATTTGGATGCCGGACTACCAGATGGTGAAGCGTGATTCATCACTCCAGAGAACACGTTTCCACTGCTCAGAGTCCAATGGCGGCGAGGTTTACACCACTACATCTTAGGCTTATGTGCGACTGCTAGTGTCACGTTCGTCGTAACGAGGAGACCAAGGCGCAGCGTGATATGAATACATTCTTCTTAAATAAAACGAAGAACACTAAACAAACTACCAAAATGACCGTGACGCTATTAACCACAAGTACTCACAGGCAGCTACACAAAGACAATAACCCACAAAGCCAAAATGGAAAATGGCAACCTAAATAGGATCCCCAATCAGAGACAACGATAAACAGCTGTCTCTGATTGGAAACCAATTCAGGCCACCATAGACCCACCATAGATTTACCCAGATAATACCAAAACCTCATAGATATACAAAAAAACCTAGACAAGACAAAAACACACATACCACCCTTGTCACACCCTGACCTAACCAAAATAATAAAGAAAACAAAGATAACTAATGTCAGGCTGTGACAGCTAGGCAATATAAACTCATTTAATGACGCTCCCGACGAATAGTTATTGTGCTGACGTTGCTTCCAGAGGCAGGTTGGAACTCAGTAGTAAGTGCAAACAAGCAATCGGCGGTCGCTTGTTGACCTAGACGTTTCCACAACACAAAACAGCACTTACACATGACCGGGCCAAGTGGAATCTTATTATAATCTGTTCATATAAACGAAGAAACTGAAACTTTTTTTTACATTTTCTGACATGTGAGCACTTAGATCAATTCATTTTCACTTTTTCATGAATTCATGGAATGTTTGGGAATGACGTATAGTCAGGCATTTGTGAAAATTGTACAGCAATATGAGTGGGAAAGCGTTTGGGCAATTAATAAACACTACAGTAAATAAAGTCTACGCAGACTGGTGCGCCATAGCCAATTAGTGCTACAGTGGGCCTATATAGAAATAAGCCATTTTCCACACGGCCTGCCATCATTCACTTTGAACTGGACTGTGTGTTTAAAGGCAGTAACAACAGTGTGACTTTAGATGATTAAAACACATTTGTCAAAAGCCACAAAATACACCTGAATGGATTTCTGCAAATATATAGGCTACGGTTCAAAAGTTTGGGGTCACTTAGAAATGTCCTTGTTTTTGAAAGAAAAGCACATTTTTTTGTCTGTTATAATAACATCAAATTTGTCAGAAATACAGTGTAGACATTGTTCATGTTGTCAATGACTATTGAAGCTGGAAACGACTGATTTTTAATGGAATATCTAAAGAGGCGTACAGAGGGCCATTATCAGCATCCATCGCTCCTGTGTTCCAATGGCACAGAACCAGAGATCTTGCTTGTTTGTAGGTGACCAAATACTTATTTTCCACCATAATTTGCAAATAAATTCATTAAAAATCCTACAATGTGATTTTCTGGATTTTTTTCTCATTTTGTCTGTCATAGTTGAAGTGTACCTATGATGAAAATTACAGGCCTCTCTCATCTTTTAAGTGGGAGAACTTGCACAATTGGTGGCTGACTAAATACTTTTTTGACCCGCTGTGCATCCCCCTTTCTGCCAGTCACATTCTGTTAAAGGTCCACAAAGCACACACATCCCTGGGTCGCTCCTCTTTTCAGTTCGCTGCAGCTAGTGACTGGAACGAGCTGCAAAAAAACATCTTTAAAAAACATTCAAAGACTCAACCATGGACACTCTTACTGACAGTTGTGGCTGCTTCATGTGATGGGTTGCTTTCTCTACCTTCTTGCCTGTGTGCTGTTGTCTGTACCCAATAATGTTTATACCATGTTTTGTGCTGATACCATGTTGTGCTACTGTCATGTTGTGTTGCTACCATGCTGTTGTCATGTGGTGCTGCTACCATGCTGTGTTGTCATGTGTTGCTGCCATGCTATGTTGTTGTCTTAGGTCTCTCTTTATGTAGTGTTGTGGTGTCTCTCTTGTCGTGGTGTGTGTTTTGGCCTAGGCCTATATATATATTTTTTAAAATCCCAGCCCCGTCCCTGCATGAGGCCTTTTGCCTTTTGGTAGGCCTTCATTGAAAATAAGAATTTGTTCTTAAATGACTTGCCTAGTTAAATAAAGGTTACATAAGAATAAATACCTCAAATTAAGGCAGTTATATTCCATGTGACTGTTTAGTCATTTTAATTAGGCTTCTCCAAGCTCTGATGCTGCTGATGGTCATTAGTGGTACCTGGCTTGCATGAAAAGGAACCACGCTATTTAAATGACTTTTTTCCCCCTACCCCTGTTTCGAGACAGGTGAATGATAATGGTCCATTCTAAATCAAAACAAATTTCAGACATATATTATTTAGTATTTCTAAAGACAAGATTAAATCAAGAATAGTCTGATGGGTGACAATATTAGCCAATCACTTGTGAATGATATAGTATCACTTGTGAATGATATAGTATCACTTGTGAATGATATAGTATCACTTGTGAATGATATAGTATCACTTGTGAATGATGCCTAGCGTAAGGCAAGAAACAATGCCTTTTTAAAAACTTTTTCGAATCATAGTCACACACCTCATGTATCCTGGCCCATAGGCCTATATTTTTGATAAGGTTTGTATCACAACTAACGTGATCAAATAACTTCCTAAAATGAAGCACATTAATCCGCCTTACAAGGGGTGTAGAGGCTAACTGGCATATATAAGCATCGTGTGAGTTTCACGTTTGGGGAAGATACATTTCACCATAAATATGCACCTTCATAATAAAAACATTACATGTATGATCACATTTGTGGTCTCTTTTGATAATGGTGTTTTCCCGCTAATAGAACATTTGCATGTATAGCCTTCTGTGGTGTGCACATTGCTGCGCTTATAATGTGAAGAAATAGCCTAGTAGTAGTAGTAGTAATAGTAGTTTATCTCATTTTAAGTTAAATGTTCTGATCATTGCGTAAAAAAGTTTTCGGGATGCTAGTGGTTGTGTTAATTTGGGATCTATCGCATCACACAACTGTCCCAGACTATGTTTGGAATATTTATTTCTCTCTCAGTATAGAATAGGTCAACTTTTGTACTATGGGGATAGTAGATTGACATACGCTAGTGCTTTTGCTGTACTTTAGGCCTACTCATCTTGTTGAATGACAAAAAGTAAAAGTGGACAGTTCTTCCATTATCTTCAATATGCCCCTTGGAATTGGATAAGGACTCTAGCAGTTGCTTCTCCAAAGTGTCTGTCCTCACTTATAGACTGTGAGAAAGACCCGATCATGTGATGGAGAGCCATGTGAGTGAGGGCTGCTTAGGAGCATGCAGCACTAAGGGAGATCTGGGTGGCGCAGCAGTCTAAGGCACTGCTTCTCAGTACTAGAGGCGTCACTACAGACCCTGGTTTGATCCTGGGCTGTATCACAACTGTCCTTGATTGGGAGTCCATGAGGGCAGTGCACAATTGGCCCAGCGTCGTCTGGGTTAAGGTTTGGCCGGGGTAGGTCGTCATTGTTAAATAAATTAAATAAGTTAAATGAAAAGGATAAATAAAAATAATAAGACGGAAACAACGGCCAAAATGCATTGATTTATATTAGAGTGCATTACGACCACACAAAGGGGATGGATTTATTTTAGAGTGCATTACGACCACACAAAGGGGATGGATTTATTTTAGAGTGCATTACGACCACACAAAGGGGATGGATTTATTTTAGAGTGCATTACGACCACACAAAGGGGATGGATTTATTTTAGAGTGCATTACGACCCAACAAAGGGGATGGATTTATTTTAGAGTGCATTACGACCACACAAAGGGGATGGGTTTATTTTAGAGTGCATTACGACCACACAAATGGGATGGATTTATTTTAGAGTGCATTACCACCACACAAATGGGATGGATTTATTTTAGAGTGCATTACGACCACACAAAGGGGATGGATTTATTTTAGAGTGCATTACCACCACACTAAGGGGATGGATTTATTTTAGAGTGCATTACGACCACACAAAGGGGATGGATTTATTTTAGAGTGCATTACGACCACACAAAGGGGATGGATTTATTTTAGAGTGCATTACGACCACACAAAGGGGATGGATTTATTTTAGAGTGCATTACGACCACACAAAGGGGATGGATTTATTTTAGAGTGCATTACGACCACACAAAGGGGATGGATTTATTTTAGAGTGCATTACGACCACACAAAGGGGATGGATTTATTTTAGAGTGCATTACGACCACACTAAGGGGATGGATTTATTTTAGAGTGCATTACGACCACACAAAGGGGATGGATTTATTTTAGAGTGCATTACGACCCAACAAAGGGGATGGATTTATTTTAGAGTGCATTACGACCACACAAAGGGGATGGATTTATTTTAGAGTGCATTACGACCCAACAAAGGGGATGGATTTATTTTAGAGTGCATTACGACCCAACAAAGGGGATGGATTTATTTTAGAGTGCATTACGACCACACAAAGGGGATGGATTTATTTTAGAGTGCATTACGACCACACAAATGGGATGGATTTATTTTAGAGTGCATTACCACCACACAAATGGGATGGATTTATTTTAGAGTGCATTACGACCACACAAAGGGGATGGATTTATTTTAGAGTGCATTACCACCACACTAAGGGGATGGATTTATTTTAGAGTGCATTACGACCACACTAAGGGGATGGATTTATTTTAGAGTGCATTACGACCACACAAAGGGGATGGATTTATTTTAGAGTGCATTACGACCACACAAAGGGGATGGATTTATTTTAGAGTGCATTACGACCACACAAAGGGGATGGATTTATTTTAGAGTGCATTACGACCACACAAAGGGGATGGATTTATTTTAGAGTGCATTACGACCACACAAAGGGGATGGATTTATTTTAGAGTGCATCACCACCACACAAAGGGGATGGATTTATTTTAGAGTGCATTACGACCACACAAAGGGGATGGATTTATTTTAGAGTGCATTACGACCACACAACGGGGATGGATTTATTTTAGAGTGCATTACGACCACACAAAGGGGATGGATTTATTTTAGAGTGCATTACCACCACACAAAGGGGATGGATTTATTTTAGAGTGCATTACCACCACACAAAGGGGATGGATTTATTTTAGAGTGCATTACGACCACACAACGGGGATGGATTTATTTTAGAGTGCATTACGACCACACAAAGGGGATGGATTTATTTTAGAGTGCATTACCACCACACAAAGGGGATGGATTTATTTTAGAGTGCATTACCACCACACAAAGGGGATGGATTTATTTTAGAGTGCATTACGACCACACAACGGGGATGGATTTATTTTAGAGTGCATTACGACCACACAAAGGGGATGGATTTATTTTAGAGTGCATTACGACCACACAAAGGGGATGGATTTATTTTAGAGTGCATTACGACCACACAAAGGGGATGGATTTATTTTAGAGTGCATTACGACCACACAAAGGGGATGGATTTATTTTAGAGTGCATCACCACCACACAAAGGGGATGGATTTATTTTAGAGTGCATTACGACCACACAAAGGGGATTGATTTATTTTAGAGTGCATTACGACCACACAAAGGGGATGGATTTATTTTAGAGTGCATTACGACCACACTAAGGGGATGGATTTATTTTAGAGTGCATTATGACCACACTAAGGGGATGCTGCCGTGAAACTCGAGGCATTATGAAGTGCTTGTCACGGTTTTCATATGGTGAAGGAGAGTCGGACCAAACTACAGCGTGTCGATTGCGATCCATGTTTATTTAAACAAACGTAAACACGACTAAACACGAACACTACAAAACAATAAACGAAACGAAAACCGAAAACAGCCTATACTTGTGTCAACTAACATTGAACAAGGACATCAAGACACTCAGGACAATCACCCACAATACAACCAAAGAATATGGCTGCCTAAATATGGTTCCCAATCAGAGACAACGATAAACACCTGCCTCTGATTGAGAACCACTTCAGACAGCCATAGACTTTCCTAGAACACCTCACTAAGCTACAATCGCACTATCTACACACCACATACAAAAACCCATGTCACACCCTGGCCTGACCAAATACATGAAGAAAAACACAAAATACTACGACCAGGGCGTGACAGTGCTTGTCAATTTGTTAACTGGAGACTGATTACCTGTGTACAGGCTGCACAAAAAAGAAAGCAGAGCTCATGTCTTTCAAGCAACTTTTTTCAAATCATCATTAGAGTCACATCATGCAGCCTTATAATGTATGAAACATCAAAACATATAGACCAACGGTTGTAGAACAACTAAAGTTACATTAATAACTCTAAGTTAAGCGTATAGGAATATCTATTTCTTTGTTAACCAACTAAAGTTACATTAATAACTCTAAGTTAAGCGTATAGGAATATCTATTTCTATGTTAACCAACTAAAGTTACATTAATAACTCTAAGTTAAGCGTATAGGAATATCTATTTCTATGTTAACCAACTAAAGTTACATTAATAACTCTAAGTTAAGCGTATAGGAATATCTATTTCACATCCTGTGTATTTTATTCAGCTTTGTTCAATTGTATTCTTCATACTATAAAATAATAAAAAATAATGCCATGGAATTCTAACCAAATCTTGTCTGCTAAATGATCTAGTGTAGCCCACAGCCAAATGGCATAGCCAGATCAGGACTTAACATAAGGACAACTCAGCGTATGCTATTCTGTTCTTCTGAAATAGACAACATTTTCTTCATATCATTTCTTTAGACCTGTCTATAATAAATAATGGATTTATTGTGATGCTGTAGGCTATATTACATGGATTTATTGTGATGGTGTAGGCTATATTACATGGATTTATTGTGATGGTGTAGGCTATATTACATGGATTTATTGTGATGATGTAGGCTATATTATATGGATTAATTGTGATGATGTAGGATATATTACATGGATTTATTGTGAAGGTGTAGACTATATTACATGGATTTATTGTGAAGGTGTAGGCTATATTATATGGATTAATTGTGAAGGTGTAGGCTGTATTACATGGATTTATTGTGATGATGTAGGCTATATTACATGGATTTATTGTGAAGGTGTAGGCTGTATTACATGGATTTATTGTGATGATGTAGGCTATATTACATGGATTTATTGTGAAGGTGTAGGCTATATTACATGGATTTATTGTGATGATGTAGGCTATATTACATGGATTTATTGTGAAGGTGTAGACTATATTACATGGATTTATTGTGAAGGTGTAGGCTATATTACATGGATTTATTGTGATGGTGTAGGCTATATTACATGGATTTATTGTGATGGTGTAGGCTATATTACATGGATTTATTGTGATGATGTAGGCTATATTACATGGATTTATTGTGAAGGTGTATATTACATGGATTTATTGTGAAGGTGTAGGCTATATTACATGGATTTATTGTGATGATGTAGGCTATATTACATGGATTAATTGTGAAGGTGTAGACTATATTACATGGATTTATTGTGAAGGTGTAGGCTATATTACATGGATTTATTGTGATGATGTAGGCTATATTACATGGATTTATTGTGAAGGTGTAGGCTATATTACATGGATTTATTGTGAAGGTGTAGACTATATTACATGGATTTATTGTGAAGGTGTAGGCTATATTACATGGATTTATTGTGATGATGTAGGCTATATTACATTGATTTATTGTGAAGGTGTAGACTATATTACATGGATTTATTGTGAAGGTGTAGGCTATATTACATGGATTTATTGTGAAGGTGTAGACTATATTACATGGATTTATTGTGAAGGTGAAGGCTATATTACATGGATTTATTGTGATGATGTAGGCTATATTACATGGATTTATTGTGAAGGTGTAGACTATATTACATGGATTTATTGTGAAGATGTAGGCTATATTACATGGATTTATTGTGATGATGTAGGCTATATTACATGGATTTATTGTGATGATGTAGTCTATATTACATGGATTTGTTGTGATGATGTAGGCTATATTACATGGATTTATTGTGAAGGTGTAGACTATATTACATGGATTTATTGTGAAGGTGTAGGCTATATTACATGGATTTATTGTGATGATGTAGGCTATATTACATGGATTAATTGTGAAGGTGTAGAGTATATTACATGGATTTATTGTGAAGGTGTAGGCTATATTACATGGATTTATTGTGAAGGTGTAGACTATATTACATGGATTTATTGTGAAGGTGTAGGCTATATTACATGGATTTATTGTGATGATGTAGGCTATATTACATGGATTTATTGTGATGATGTAGGCTATATTACATGGATTTATTGTGATGATGTAGGCTATATTACATGGATTTATTGTGATGATGTAGGCTATATTACATGGATTAATTATACGTTTTAAATGTAGATGTTCCAAAGGTCTGCATCAGTGTGGAAGCCAGGAGATGTTAAATGTGTTTATGTTAATTAACGGTCAATTACTGTGAGACCGACAGTACTACCCTCCTGTACTCCCTGTTCACTCATGACTGCACGGCCAGGCACGACTCCAATAGCATCATTAACTTTTCTGATGACACAACAGTGGTAGGCCTGAACACCGACAACGATGAGACAGCCTATGTGGAGGAGGACAGAGACCTGGCCGTGTGGTGCAAGAACAACAACCTCTACATCAATGTGACCAAGACAAAGGAGATGATTGTGGACTAAAGGAAAAGGAGGACCGAGCACGTCACCATTCTCATCGATGGCCCTTGACCTTACACTCCCCCCCTTCCATGCTGCTGCTACTCTGTTATTATATATGCCATTATCTATGCATAGTCACTTTCATAGTCACTTTAATAACTCTACCTACATGTGCATATTACCTCAATAACCTCGACACTGGTGACCCTGCATATTGACTCTGTACCGGTACTCCCTGTATATAGCCCCACTATTGTTATTTACTGCTTTTTTTGTGGTATTTTCATGAAATTGCATTGTTGATTAAGGGCTTGTAAGTAAGCATTTCACTGTAAGGTCTACACATGTTGATTTGATTTATTTGCTTGACAATCACCGGCTGACGAAATTTCGTAACCGCCACAGTCCTAATAACCGGTATAGGTTAACATTACAGTCATGTGTCACAGGTACAGGTTAACATTACAGTCATGTGTATCACAGGTACAGGTTAACACTACAGTCATGTGTCACAGGTGCAGGTTAACACTACAGTCATGTGTATCACAGGTACAGGTTAACACTACAGTCATGTGTATCACAGGTACAGGTTAACACTACAGTCATGTGTATCACAGGTACAGGTTAACACTACAGTCATGTGTATCACAGGTACAGGTTAACACCACAGTCATGTGTATCACAGGTACAGGTTAACACTACAGTCATGTGTATCACAGGTACAGGTTAACACTACAGTCATGTGTATCACAGGTACAGGTTAACACTACAGTCATGTGTATCACAGGTACAGGTTAACACTACAGTCATGTGTATCACAGGTACAGGTTAACACTACAGTCCTGTGTATCACAGGTACAGGTTAACACTACAGTCATGTGTATCACAGGTACAGGTTAACACTACAGTCATGTGTATCACAGGTACAGGTTAACACTACAGTCATGTGTATCACAGGTACAGGTTAACACTACAGTCATGTGTATCACAGGTACAGGTTAACACTACAGTCATGTGTATCACAGGTACAGGTTAACACTACAGTCATGTGTATCACAGGTACAGGTTAACACTACAGTCCTGTGTATCACAGGTACAGGTTAACACTACAATCATGTGTATCACAGGTACAGGTTAACACTACAGTCATGTGTATCCCAGGTACAGGTTAACACCACAGTCATGTGTATCACAGGTACAGGTTAACACCACAGTCATGTGTCACAGGTACAGGTTAACACTACAGTCATGTGTCACAGGTACAGGTTAACACCATAGTCATGTATATCACAGGTACAGGTTAACACTACAGTCATGTGTATCACAGGTACAGGTTAACACTACAGTCATGTGTATCACAGGTACAGGTTAACACCACAGTCATGTGTATCACAGGTACAGGTTAACACTACAGTCATGTGTATCACAGGTACAGGTTAATACTACAGTCATGTGTATCACCGGTACAGGTTAACACCACAGTCATGTGTATCACAGGTACAGTTTAACACTACAGTCATGTGTATCACAGGTACAGGTTAACACTACAGTCATGTGTCACAGGTACAGGTTAACACTACAGTCATGTGTATCACAGGTACAGGTTAACACCACAGTCATGTGTATCACAGGTACAGGTTAACACCACAGTCATGTGTATCACAGGTACAGGTTAACACTACAGTCATGTGTATCACAGGTACAGGTTAACACTACAGTCATGTGTATCACAGGTACAGGTTAACACTACAGTCATGTGTATCACAGGTACAGGTTAACACTACAGTCATGTGTATCACAGGTACAGGTTAACACTACAGTCATGTGTATCACAGGTACAGGTTAACACCACAGTCATGTGTATCACAGGTACAGGTTAACACTACAGTCCTGTGTATCACAGGTACAGGTTAACACTACAGTCATGTGTATCACAGGTACAGGTTAACACTACAGTCATGTGTATCACAGGTACAGGTTAACACTACAGTCATGTGTATCACAGGTACAGGTTAACACTACAGTCCTGTGTATCACTGGTACAGGTTAACACTACAGTCATGTGTATCACAGGTACAGGTTAACACTACAGTCCTGTGTATCACAGGTACAGGTTAACACCACAATCATGTGTATCACAGGTACAGGTTAACACTACAGTCATGTGTATCCCAGGTACAGGTTAACACCATAGTCATGTGTATCACAGGTACAGGTTAACACCACAGTCATGTGTCACAGGTACAGGTTAACACTACAGTCATGTGTCACAGGTACAGGTTAACACCATAGTCATGTATATCACAGGTACAGGTACAGTCATGTGTCACAGGTACAGGTTAACACCATAGTCATGTGTATCACAGGTACAGGTTAACACTACAGTCATGTGTATCACAGGTACAGGTTAACACTACAGTCATGTGTATCACAGGTACAGGTTAACACTACAGTCATGTGTATCACAGGTACAGGTTAACACCACAGTCATGTGTCACAGGTACAGGTTAACACTACAGTCATGTGTCACAGGTACACGTTAACACACAGTCATGTGTATCACAGGTACAGGTTAACACCACAGTCATGTGTATCACAGGTACAGGTTAACACTACAGTCCTGTGTATCACTGGTACAGGTTAACACCACAGTCATGTGTATCACAGGTACAGGTTAATACTACAGTCCTGTGTATCACAGGTACAGGTTAACACTACAGTCATGTGTATCACAGGTACAGTTTAACACTACAGTCATGTGTATCACAGGTACAGGTTAACACTACAGTCATGTGTCACAGGTACAGGTTAACACTACAGTCATGTGTATCACAGGTACAGGTTAACACTACAGTCATGTGTATCACAGGTACAGGTTAACATTACAGTCATGTGTATCACAGGTACAGGTTAACACTACAGTCATGTGTATCACAGGTACAGGTTTACAGTCATGTGTATCACAGGTACAGGTTAACACTACAGTCATGTGTATCACAGGTACAGGTTAACACTACAGTCATGTGTATCACAGGTACAGGTTAACACTACAGTCATGTGTATCACAGGTACAGGTTAACACCACAGTCATGTGTATCACAGGTACAGGTTAACACCACAGTCATGTGTATCACAGGTACAGGTTAACACTACAGTCATGTGTATCACAGGTACAGGTTAACACTACAGTCATGTGTATCACAGGTACAGGTTAACACTACAGTCCTGTGTATCACTGGTACAGGTTAACACTACAGTCATGTGTATCACTGGTACAGGTTAACACTACAGTCCTGTGTATCACTGGTACAGGTTAACACCACAGTCATGTGTATCACAGGTACAGGTTAACACTACAGTCCTGTGTATCACAGGTACAGGTTAACACTACAGTCATGTGTATCACTGGTACAGGTTAACACCACAGTCATGTGTATCACAGGTACAGGTTAACACCACAGTCATGTGTATCACAGGTACAGGTTAACACCACAGTCATGTGTATCACAGGTACAGGTTAACACTACAGTCCTGTGTATCACTGGTACAGGTTAACACCACAGTCATGTGTATCACTGGTACAGGTTAACACTACAGTCCTGTGTATCACAGGTACAGGTTAACACTACAGTCCTGTGTATCATAGGTACAGGTTAACACCACAGTCATGTGTATCACTGGTACAGGTTAACACCACAGTCCTGTGTATCATAGGTACAGGTTAACACCACAGTCATGTGTATCACTGGTACAGGTTAACACCACAGTCCTGTGTATCACAGGTACAGGTTAACACCACAGTCATGTGTATCACTGGTACAGGTTAACACTACAGTCCTGTGTATCACTGGTACAGGTTAACACCACAGTCATGTGTATCACTGGTACAGGTTAACACTACAGTCCTGTGTATCACTGGTACAGGTTAACACCACAGTCCTGTGTATCACTGGTACAGGTTAACACCACAGTCATGTGTATCACTGGTACAGGTTAACACTACAGTCCTGTGTATCACTGGTACAGGTTAACACCACAGTCATGTGTATCACTGGTACAGGTTAACACTACAGTCCTGTGTATCACTGGTACAGGTTAACACCACAGTCATGTGTATCACTGGTACAGGTTAACACCACAGTCATGTGTATCATAGGTACAGGTTAAAAGAAGGTGGCAGAGCTATAGCGGTTTTTGTCAGACATCCCAAAAATCGGTCACGTCACAAAAATGTCTGTAGCATCCAAACGGTTTAATGTACAAACTAATATGATCATCTTATGGAAAGAGGAGACTCTCACGAACCCAATGGACTTCTCTGTTTTGCTCTACATCCCCCACAAGCGTCACGGGACTGTTGTCGTCTGTACCGCCGATCTGCCAACTTCTGTCTGTAGAGTCCAAACTGTTTGGGCTACACACTAATATGACCCCACCAGTCTCACAAGCCTGTTCTGAAGGTAGCACGGTATCAGTTTAAAACATTTATGGAAGTCTACATGGTACTTTAGAAAAAATTATGCGCTTCCTTATGGTACCTATGGAAAGTCTACACCCCCCTTCACATTTTATTTTGTTACAAGGTGGGATTAAAAATAATTTTGTCAATAAAATACACAAAAGACTATAATGTTGAAGTGTAAAGAAATTGTTCTTTTTTTCAAAAGGTGTATCTTGATTTGATAAGTATTCACCCCCTGAGTCAATATATGTTACAAACACCTTTGGCATCGATTACAGCTGTATCTTCTTGTGTAAATCTAAGAGATTTGCACACCTGTATTGTGCAATATTTTCCCATTATTTTCAAAATACTACAAGCTTTGTCAAGGTGTTGGGGATCATGACTAGACATTAATGTTTAAGTCTTGCCATACACTTAGTGTACAAACATTAGGAACACCTTCCTAATATTGAGTTGAACCCCTTTTGCCCTCAGAACAGACTAATTACAATGGGGCATGGACTCTACAGGTAGTCAAAAACATTCCACAGGGATGCTGACCCATGTTGACTCCAATGCTCCTCACAGTTGTGTCATGTTGTCTGAGTGTCCTTTTTTGTGGTGGACCATTTTTGATACACAGGATACTTGACACACTCAAACCGGTGCGCCTGGCAACTACTACCATAGGCACTTAAATATTTTGTTTTGCCCATACGCCATCTGAATGGCACACATGCACAATCCATGTCTCAAATGTCTCAAGGCTGAAGATTCCTTCTTTAACCTGTCGCCTCACCTTGATCTACACTGATTGAAGGGGATTTAACAAGCAACGTAAAAAAGTGATCATAGCTTTCACCTGGAGTGTCTATTTCATGGAAAGAGCAGATGTTTCTAATGTTTTGTACACTCAGTGTATATTTCAAAACTGTGATTTTGCCACTCAGAAACATTCACTGTGTTCTTGGTAAGCAACTCTAGTATAGAATTTGCTTTGTGTTGTAGGTACCGACTTCAGCGGTACAGACTTCAGACGAGTCCCATGATGCTTGTGGGGGTCGTAGGCAAAATCTTTCGGAAGGTACAGACATTTTTGTCAGAAGAACGATTTTCGGGATGTCTCATGGTCTGCTTTAAAATAAAATATGTCAAATGATTACACTGTGACAATGCCCTAGCATAAATGTACTGTAGGGCTGGTTTCAATTGATTCACAGACTAGTGTCTCTCAAAACACATTATTTGAGGTCTAAATGAGTTAATTTACTGCAACCTAGTTTCCACTTCTGTTGTATTGACATGTAGTCCGAGTACTAAAGGTAAATCCTGTGCCAAATCACAATTGCCATTTAGCTCTTTGTCCAAGTTTTCAAAACAACAGCAGACAAATGACACAGAGCAAAATGGAGCAACAACAATCATTTAAATAAACCATTATGCTCTGAGTGGTGAGAGTGACTCTGCTCCATCTATTTTCTCTACTGGCACTATTTCCACTCACCTACTGTACTGTAGCTAACATCATGTTGGTTAAAGACAATCAGACCTGGGTTCACGTAGTATTTGAAATCTTTTAGCTTTTGCTTTAGCCTTCCTGAAGTGACAGATGGGCAAGGTATACAGTTGTGTCACTATTTCATTGGTTCTATTGGGCCAGCAAGCGCAATCAACTCCCAATAAAGTATTTTCAATTATTTTAAATAGTATTTGAAACCAGGTCTGTTAGATGTGCCAAAACAGAGTATATCCTATCCTATCCACCCACAGAACAGTCCACCACCTTAACTACAACCCGAACCTACTCCTTAAGATTTTATAAACCTAATGACATCCAGTTTTCCTTCCTGTCTGTGCCACAACAATTCTCTCTCTCTCTCTCTCTCTCTCTCTCTCTCTCTCTCTCTCTCTCTCTCTCTCTCTCTCTCTCTCTCTCTCTCTCTCTCTCTCTCTCTCTCTCTCTCTCTCTCTCTCTCTCTCTCTCTCTCTCTCCCTCTCTCTCTCTCTCTCTCACTAGAAGAGTTCATTAGGATGATTAAAAGCAAAAATCACCCATTATATAAACACCTCATTCTTGTATTTTATTTCTTATCTTTGTATATCTAAAATGTCATGGACTAACCTACATATTGATCAAACTACACGTGCCATTTTATTGTGGCTATAGAGGCTTTGATATTTATCCACTAATTTGATTTTGTGTGTTGCTTTCGACAAGCTGTGCTGAAATTTGACGGATGAGCTAAATTGGTCTCATAAACTAGTAAGCTGTGTTCTTCGACTCTGTCAATAAATTATTTGGCTGAAGTGATATGATTTGCCAAATATGAGCCTTTGCAGTGCATTTGATAATTACGCTGGCATTTAAGTTGTCTTTTCACTTCTCTGTACATCGCGAGGACAGGATGAAAGAGCTCTCCAGGAAAAGTGGAGGTGGAGGTATATGTTTCATGATTAATAACTTATGGTGAGCGTTGCTGGAACGCACAAAACCTTGTTGGAACGTACAAGAGCTTTTGTTCTCCCGTTCTGGAATACCTCACCATCAAATGCCGACCTCACTACCTCCTAAAATAATTCTCATTGGTTATTGTCATGGCCGTTTAGATTCCCACTCAAGCCGACATGACGGTAGCACTCAAGGTACTATAAGGGGCTTAGAGCAAACTGGAAACTGCGGCCACATTTGTTGTAGCACTTTAACAAAGTAATTCTGAGGAAAATTCAACCGACACTACACGCGGAGAGAAGACACTTGAACACTGTACCCGTCCAGGAAGGGAGAATAACAAGGCCGTCCCCCTCCCGTCTTTGGCAAATCAGATCACTCCGTCATTCTGCTGATCCACCGAAATTAAAGCAGGTCAGGTCTGTTCAATGTTGAACTGACCCATGTAACCCATGCTACAAAACTGTTTTGATAATGTGAACTGGGATATGTTCCTGGCCTCTGGGACAGTGGAGACTCTTCAGAGAAGGAAGGGAGGGACCATCCCCCTCAGTGAATTTCATAAAAAATTGTAAAACATTAAAAAAGTTATCCTTTTTAGATAAAACTATGCTAACTATGCACCTCTCCTTCCAGTTCTCTGCCTCCAATGACTGGAACGAACTGCAAAAATCACTGAAGCCTCATATCTCCCTCACTAACTTTAAGCACTAGCTGTCATAGCAGCTCACAAATCGCTGCACCTGTATATAGCCCATCCAACTACCTCATCCCCATACTTATTATTTATTTGATTTATTTTGCTCCTTTGCAGCCCAGTATCTCTACTTGCACTCTTATCTTCTGCACATGTATCACTCCAGTGTTGAATTACTATATTGTAAATATTTGTCCACTATGGCCTATTTATTGCCTTACCTTCCTTATCCTACCTCATTTGCACACACTGTATATAGGCTTTCTATTTTATTACTGACTGTATGTTTGTTTATTCCATGTGTAACTCTGTGTTGTTGCTTGTGTTGCACTGCTTTGCTTTATCTTGGCCAGGTCGCAGTTGTAAATGAGAACTTGTTCTCAACTAGCCTACCTGGTTAAATAAAGGTGAAATTTAAAAACAGTACTCTGCAGGGAAGCACTACGGTGTAGCCGGAGGACAGCTAGCTTCCGTCCTCCTCTGGGTAGGTTGACTTCAATACAAAACCTAGGAGGCTCATGGTTCTCACCCACTTCTATAGACATAGAATTATGACAACTTCTGGAGGGTGTCCTCCAACCTATCAGAGCTCTAGCAGCATGAACCTGCATGTTGTTCACCCAATCAAAGGATCAGAGAATGAATCTAGCACTGAAAGCATAAGCTACAGCTAGCTAGCTAGCACTGCAGTACAATACATGTGGTGAGTAGTTGTCTCAAAGAAAGAGAAAGACAATAGTTGAACAGTTTGTAACAAATTAATTTCTTAAAAAATGAAGGAGAAGCAAGAGAGAGAAAGATTTTGCTCAGTTTCACTTACTTAGCTAGTAGTTTAGCCTACTCAAACACCCTGCTCAAACAGGGTGTTAGCTAGCTGGCTATGACTATCCAACACAATGGTGGAACTCTTCCAAGTCAGGGTAAGCTTTGGTTTTTACTAATTTATTGTAACTGCTAAACTGCCTACTGACTATACACTGTAACGTTACTGCATGATTGTAGCAGGTTCACTAATTCATTAGTTCTATTATCTATGCTGACTATAACATTACTTTAGCTAATATAGGGACAACAATGTAGGCTGTGTGTAGCAGTTAAGATATTGTTTGGCTTGGAAAGGTTTTTTCGCCTGGTAACATACAGGTGATGTGTTGTACATGGAAGTCTACAAATGAAGGGAAAGGTGAGGGGGGAGAGCACATAGATGTGAGAAGGAATACTACGTGGCTGCTATGAAAGTGAAATGTGTTTACGCGTGATCAGGGTTGTATTCATTCCATGGTTCTGTTGAAAAATGTTTCTTAAACGGAAGCAAACGGAACAAAAAGGGGATGATCATACCTGAATTTGTCCAATAGAATTGATCTTTGCAACTGTTGGACTAATGATTACACCCTACTGTAGATCAGCTATATGCAGGCAAGAGTGTGCAAGGTGGTATTGAATGTGTCAGTGTCTGTCATCTCAAATTTTTCACTAGACCCGTTTGCACCTACGCTGTAAACTTTCATTCATAAACTAGGTTGTAGCAACCTCATGATAGGTATAGGGAAAATGTTTGTATGATGTAGTAGCCTAAACCTACCTATGTTATTTTGAACTGGGTGAATGGAATATGAATGACAGTCATCCAATATGCTGTAATATAGTTACGGTCAAGATCATGAAAAAAATTATACATCACCCACCGCCACTGCTCTGGGAATAACATCGATGACTACGCTGACTCACTGCGTTCATCAGGAAGTTTACAGAGCATGTTGATCCTAGAATGACTATTAGAACCTATCCAAAGCAAGAATGTCTATTCTAATTCCTAATTCTTATCCCTGAAATTACAAATTTGAAGTGGAACGTATTCCCTCTAGCACTGCTCCAGTCTTCTGAATTTGGTCATCTGTGTACTGAATGGTAATAGTAGGGAACTGAGTCATGGTGGAATTATGCTCCTATGCTAAGTGTCAAGTTAACACTCTGGAAACACACACACACACACACACACACACACACACACACACACACACACACACACACACACACACACACACACACACACACACACACACACACACACACACACACACACACACACACACACACACACACACACACACACACACACACCTAAAGTAAGTCCAGCTACACACAGTAGTTCTTCACAGTTCCACAGCTGCTGAATCATGTGAGTGGCTGTCTGATGAATTCTGATCTGTTCTGGTTTTGTTATTTCATTTATTATCCCCCTAAGGCATTAAAGGGATTCGACTATTAATTCAATTTTGCCAGTGAAAAGCTGGGGCTATGGCATTCCCCAAAAAAGTGTTTGCAGTATGTTGTGGAACACCCAAACCAGTCAAGCAACTATTCAGTAATTTGAAATGACAGTTGAGGATGTTTTGGATTCCATAGGTCAACAAGGTTGAACAGTGATTGCTCTAGGATTCTGAGGCTTTGGTACGATAGAAGTACAGATTAGTGGGAAACCAGATGTATGGAAAGGCAAGCAGATGAACTGCACACTGTAACGTGCATGACTGAATTACTCCGACAGCATGGAAGAGCAGGCACCATATTGATTTACAATAACATACACACACACGCACGTATGTACACACACGCACAGGCATGCACGCAAACACACACACACACACACACAGATCCCACAATCAAACTATAGGGACAAATCCTTTCTTCCAAGCATTTTGATCCTCTTATCCTTAACCGAAGGTGACAAAATGTAAAACGTGAAGAAGGTGGCTGCACTGTGAGAGTGACAGTAGCCTACAGGAAAAGTGGTTGAGAGTTCCCTCTTATTTACTTAATTTACTCCCTCTTACTTACTTAATTTACTCCCTCTTATTTACTAAACTTAAATTATTGTAACTGTCCCGGCCATATTGATTACACATCCAGTGTCATATAGTGCTCTGCAGAGCCTTCCCTTTATCCAGGAGACCATATGTTTTGTAGATTAAAGCAGCAAACCCCAAATTAAAATAATCTGCCTTCCCAGATCCCCAGAACCCTAGCTTGCTGAAGCCTAATGAAGGAAATTCTAGGGCTTAGAGCTTTTTAAAGGAGAGACAGAATTACGGCACGTCCCAAGTCCCACGTGCCATCAGAAATGCACGACACAGATTCTGGGTTTTGGAAAGATTTTATCTTCATGTAATTAAACTGTTTAACAGTACGGTTGTATGATTGATTCATTCATTCATGTCATCGATTGATTGAACTTAGCAGCAGGCTGCTGCAGCGGGAGACAACATTACATACATAAAAAATGATTGATGAAAAAAAACAAAATAAAGCCCAGAGGCTTATTTCTATTGTGATTCAATTAGATATATTAATTTAAAGATAGATAAAATAATGTCTGTGGCTCGCATTTCAGTTTCAACTATACTTAGTGGAGGGTTGGAATCAATTCCGGTTCATTACAGTCAATTGAAATTCTAAGAAATGTCCTTTTTCAATTCTTGAATTGGATTTTCAGATCTTCTCTTTAATTAATTGATGGCATTGAACTGGAATGGACTCCAACCCTTCCATGGAACACAGGAGCACTGAGGTTGCCTCTCTCTTACGTGGAAAAGAGGAGGTGGCCAATCAGGTTAGAGGGGGAAAGGAGGTGACTAATGAAAGTGCTGTGATTGTCGTGTTTGTCATGGATCCAGGTGTCTGCACAGAGCCGTGCGTAGACCTGGTCTTCCACCTCCAAAGTTAGAGACATATAGTTGATGGCCGTCTCCCAGCGGAACTTGTCAGCCCACTGGTGGACTGTTACCATCTGCTTGCTGTTCTTCATTAAATCAAGTTATTTTAGTCACATGCGCCGAATTTAACAGTGGAACACAGTACAGCTTACTTACGAGCCCCTAACCAACAATGCAGTTTAAATAAAAATAAAAATAACATACTAATAAGAATAAGAAATAAAAGTAACAAGTAATTAAAGAGCAGCAGTAAAATAACAATAGCGAAACTATATACAGGGGGTACCGGTACAAAGTCAATGTGCGGGAGCACGGTTAATCGAAGTAATGGGGGTAATATGTACATCTAGGTAGAGTTATGAAAGTGATTATGCATAGATGATAACAACAGAGAGTAGCACTGGTGTAAAAGAGAGGGGGTGCAATGCAAATATTCTGGGTAGCATTTGATTAGGTGTTCAGGAGTCTTATGCCTTGGGGGTAGAAGCTGTTAAGAAGTCTCTTTGACCTAGACTTGATGTTCCGGTACCGCTTGCCTTGCGGTAGCAGAGAGAACAGTCTGACTAGGGTGGCTGGACTCTTTGACAATTTTTAGGGCCTTCCTCTGACACCGCCTGGTACAGAGGTCCTGGATGGCAGGAAGCTTGGCCCCAATGATGTAATGGGCCGTACGCACTACCCTCTGTAATGCCTTGCGGTCGGAGGCCGAGCAGGTGCCAAACCAGGCAGTGATGCAACCCTGACATGCTCTCGATGTTGCAGCTGTAAAACCTTTTGAGGATATGAGGACTCATGCCAAATCTTTTCAGTCTCCTGAGGGGGAATAAGTTTTGTAGTGCCCTCTTCATGACTGTATTAGTGTGCTTGGACCATGTTAGTTTATTGGTGATGTGGACACCAAGGAACTTAAAGCTCTCAACCTGCTCCACTACAGCCCCATCGATGAGAATGGGGGTGCGCTCTGTCATTATTTTCCTGTAGTCCACAATCATCTCCTTTGTCTTGGTCACGTTGAGGGAGAAGTTGTTGTCCTGTCACCAGGTCTCCGTCTTTGTCGGTGATCAGGCCTACCACTGTTGTGTAATCGGCAAACTTAATGATGGTGTTGGAGTTGTGCCTGGTCATGCAGTCATGGGTGAACAGGGAGTACAGCAGAGGACTGAGTACGCACCCCTGAGGGGCCCCTGTGTTTACGATCAGCATGGTGGATGTGTTGTTACCTACCCTTACCACCTGGTAAGTCCAGGATCCAGTTGCAGAAGGAGGTATTTAGTCCCAGGGTCCTTAGCTTATTGATTAGCTTGGAGGGCTCTATGGTGCTGAATGTTGAGCTGTTGTCAATGAATGTAACGGTTTTCTTGAGTTGAAGGAGAGGCGGACCAAAATGCAGCGTGGTTTCTATTCATGGTTCTTTAATAAAGAAAACTATACATGAATAGACTAACAAAACAATATACGTGAGAAAACCTAAACAGCCCTATCTGGTGCAAACACAGAGACAGGAACAATCATCCACAAACACACAGTGAAACCTTAACCTATAGGGGAGGGTCTGGGTAGGCGTCTGTCCGCGGTGGCGGCTCTGGCGCGGGACGTGGACCCCACTTCACCATCGTCTTAGTCCGCCTTATTGTCCGCCTCCATGGCTTTCTAACCATGGCAACCCTTCTCAATGACCCCACTGGACTGAGGGGCAGCTCGGGACAGAGGGGCAGCTCGGGACAGAGGGGCGGAAGCTCTGGGCTGAGGGGCGGAAGCTCTGGGCTGAGGGGCGGAAGCTCTGGGCTGAGGGGCAGGGGCTCTGGGCTGAGGGGCAGGGGCAGGGGCTCTGGGCTGAGGGGCTCTGGCGCCTCTGGGCTGAGGGGCTCTGGCGCCTCTGGGCTGAATGGCGGCACTGCCGGCCCCTGGCTGACTGGCGGCACTGGCGGCCCCTGGCTGACTGGCGGCACTGGCGGCCTCTGGTTGAAAGGCGGCACTGGTGGCCCCTGGCTGATTGGCGGCACTGGCGGCCCCTGGCTGACTGGCAGCACTGGCGGCCCCTGGCTGACTGGCGGCACCTGGCTGACTGGCGGCACTGGCGGCCCCTGGCTGACTGGTGGCACTGGCGGCCCCTGGCTGACTGGCGGCACTGGCGGCTCCTTGCAGACTGGCGGCACTGGCGGCTCCTTACAGACTGGCGGCACTGGCGGCTCCTTGCAGACTGGTGGCACTGGCGGCGCTGGGCAGACTGGTGACACTGGCGGCGCTGGGCAGACTGGCGGCACTGGCGGCGCTGGGCAGACTGGCTGCATGCACTGGCGGCGCTGGGCAGACTGGCGGCACTGGCAGCGCTGGGCAGACGGGTAGCTCAGATGGCGCTGGGCAGACGGGTAGCTCAGATGGAGCTGGGCAGACAGGTAGCTCCTTGCAGACTGGCAGCTCTGGCAGCACTGGACAGGCGGGAGACTCCGGCAGCGCTGAACAGGCGGGAGACTCCGGTAGCGCTGGAGAGGAGAAAAGCTCCGGCAGCGCTGGACAGGCGAAGCGCACTGTAGGCCTGGTGCGTGGTGCTGGCACTGGTGGCACTGGGCCAAGGACACGCACAGGAAGCCTGGTGCGGGGAGCTGCCACCGGAGGGCTGGTGTGTGGAAGTGGTACTGGATAGACCGGACCGTGCAGGCGCACTGGAGCTCTTGAGCACTGAGCCTGCCCAACCTTACCCGGTTGAATGCTCCCGGTCGCCCTGCCCCCCTGTAAGCACAGGAAGTTGGCGCAGGTCTCCTACCTGGCTTCGCCACACTTCCTGTGTGCCACCCCCAAGACATTTTTGGGGCTGACTCTCGGGCTTCCATCCACGCCGCCGTGCTGCCTCCTCATACCAGCGCCTCTCAGCCTTCGCCGCCTCCAGCTCTTCTTTGGGGCGCCGATATTCTCCAGGCTGTGCCCAGGGTCCTTTTCCGTCCAATTCGTCCTCCCATGTCCATTCCTCCACGCGCTGCTCCTGCTGCCGCTTCTCCTGCTGCACCTTGGGGCGGCAACACTCCCCTGGTTAGGCCGAGGGTCCTCTACCGTCGAGGATTTCTTCCCAAGTCCAGAAGTCTTTATTTTGCTGCTCCTGCTGCTGACCGTTACCACGCCGCTTGGTCCTGTTGTGGTGGGTGATTCTGTAACGGTTTTCTTGAGTTGAAGGAGAGGCGGACCAAAATGCAGCGTGGTTTCTATTCATGGTTCTTTAATAATAAAGAAAACTATACATGAATAGACTAACAAAACAATAAACATGAGAAAACCTAAACAGCCCTATCTGGTGCAAACACAGAGACAGGAACAATCACCCACAAACACACAGTGAAACCCAGGCTACCTAAGTATGATTCTCAATCAGAGACAATGACACCTGCCTCTGATTGAGAACCATACTAGGCCGAAACATAGAAATACCCAAATCATAGAAAAACAAACATAGACTGCCCACCCCAACTCACACCCTGACCATACTAAATAATGACAAAACAAAGGAAATAAAGGTCAGAACGTGACAATGAAGCTCTCTCTCATTGAGTGCGGTCTTAGTGCCAGCCTTAGTCTGTGGTGGTATGTAGACAGCTATGAAAAATACAGATAAAAACTCTCTAGGTAGAGAGTGTGGTCTACAGCTTATCATGAGATACTCTTCCTCAGACGAGCAAAACATCAAGGCTTCCTTAGATAACGTTTACAAAAATACATAGCCAGCCACCCCTTGTCTTACCAAACGCTCCTGTTCTATGCTGTTGATACAGTGTATAACCAGCCAGCTGTATGTTGGTAATGCCATTGTTCAGCCACGACTCCGTGAAGCATAAGATATTACAGTTTTGAATGTCCCGTTGACAGTTAAATCTTCTGCGTAGATCATCAACTTTATTTTCCAAAGATCGCACATTTACTAGCAGAAAGGAAGGCAGTGGGGGTTTACTTGAATGCCTACGAATTCTCAGAAGGCAGCCCGCCCTCCGGTCCCTTTTTCTCCCCCTCCCCTTAACGCAAATCACAGGGATCTGTGTCTGTTCCTGGGAAAGCAGTATGTCATTCACATCGGGCTCGTCGGACTCGTTAAAAGGAAAAAAACGATTCTGCCAGTCCGTGGTGAGTAATTGCAGTTCTGATGTCCAGAAGTTATTTTTCGATCATAAGAGACGGTAGCAGCAACATTGTGTACAAAATTAGTAAAAAAATAAGTTACTGTAACGGTTTTCCTCTTCCTCTTCTGAGGAGGAGTAGCAAGGATCGGACCAATACGCAACGTGGTAAGTGTTCATCTTGGTTTTTAATAAGACTAATGAACACTGAACAAACAATAAACGACAATGTGAAAAAACAAAACCGAAACAGTTCCGTGTGGAACAAACACTGACATGGAAAGTAATCACCCAACTCAAAAGTGAAACCAGGCTACCTAAGTATGGTTCTCAATCAGGGACAACGATTGACAGCTGCCTCTTATTGAGAACCATACCAGGCCAAACACAGAAATCCCAAAACATAGATAAAGGAACATAGACAACCCACCCAACTCACGCCCTGACCATACTAAAACAAAGACATAACAAAAGAACTAACATAGACAACCCACCCAACTCACGCCCTGACCATACTAAAACAAAGACATAACAAAAGAACTAACATAGACAACCCACCCAACTCACGCCCTGACCATACTAAAACAAAGACATAACAAAAGAACTAACATAGACAACCCACCCAACTCACGCCCTGACCATACTAAAACAAAGACATAACAAAAGAACTAACATAGACAACCCACCCAACTCACGCCCTGACCATACTAAAACAAAGACATAACAAAATAACTAAGGTCAGAACGTGACAGTTACAAACAACGCAAAGAAACAAGCAAAAAAACACAATCGGACAGGAACACGTAAAACATCAGCCTTCTTCTCCAGCCCACTCTTATCTGTGTGTGTCAGCCTCAGACCCATTGGAGTAGAAAGATAGAGGAAGATAAGAGTTTCCAATGACATCGGCGTGAATCATGTGATTTTAACCAATTATGAGTTGGCATTGCCTACTAATTGCCTACTAATCGTCAGTTATTCTGCACTCTGGCACACTCAGACGATAGTGCTCTGAACTCAGAGTAGATAGACATAGCTGGTAAATTCTCTGCCTATCAAACAGCTGTCACAGTGACATCATGAACATTCTATTGAAATGGATACCTGCATAGTGGAGTCTTTTGTCAAGACATGTAGCTAGCTAGCTAGCTAAACAATGAACCATAATCCCAGCTCATGACGTTACTACCCCCCATGAATCTTAAGGTAGCTAACCAACCAAGTTTAATGTTAGCTAGCTAACCTTAGGCTATAACTAGCAAAGCAAATGGCTCTGAGATATGAATAATATTACTACACAGATCATTCACGTAACATTAGCTAGTGAGCCAGCCAGCTAATGTTAGCTATGTTAGCTAACAGTACACTTTAAACTTGAAATGAAAACAACTTTATGACAAAATTAGAAACGTGTAATATCTGAAAATGTAACTAGCTAGACTATCTTACCTGTATGAAATCCGGAGACAGGTGTTTTCTCAATCTCCTTAGCTATCGTACTCAAATTAAACTGATTTCAAAACTCAGTCCACCAGAAAGTGGAGAGCAACACTTATGCAGTTCTACTACGTGACATCTTTTAAAAAAAGCTGCATTAGACAGAATTACCTACACATACTGACCAGCTCAAATAGACAGAAGTGTGCTATATGGCAGACCAATCCCAAATGATGTCATGGCATGTCCAGCCGAGTGGGAAGTTTGCTGACTTTTTCTGTGGCTAAACCAACTAGGCTCATAATTTAACACTTGTATTCGTATTTACAGATGGCAGACAAGTTTCTTATTAAGGCACATAAAAGTTCACATGTTCCACAAGGCATTTCTCCCCAAAAATGCATTTTGATTTAAAAAATGTATGTTGAAATGGCTCTCATGTGAAGTAATGATGCGCAACTTAAGCCTAGTTTCTCTTCAAGCTAATACATCCATAGCCTGTGCAATGCAAATTGTAATTGCAATGCTGGACTTTTTGAAAATTCATGAATGTTGTATTGTTTTAAAAATGTAAAATAAGAGGAAATGTACGGTTTAAACATATCTTTAATGGTGTCACGTCCTGACCTTAGTTCCTTTTTTATGTCTCTATTTTAGTTTGGTCAGGGCGTGAGTTGGGGTGGGCATTCTATGTTTTGTGTTCTATGTTCTCTATTTCTATGTGTTTGGCCTGGTATGGTTCCCAATC
The DNA here is from genome assembly GCF_023373465.1 of Oncorhynchus keta. Lineage (NCBI taxonomy): Eukaryota > Metazoa > Chordata > Actinopteri > Salmoniformes > Salmonidae > Oncorhynchus > Oncorhynchus keta. Next base: position 46,018,247 of record NC_068435.1, on the reverse strand, counting down.
AGAGGCAGCTGGCAATCGTTGTCTCTGATTGAGAACCATACTTAGGCAGCCTGTTTTCCCACTATGGGTTGTGGGTAGTTACTTTCTGTTTAGTGTGTGTTGCACCTGACGGAGCTGTTTCGGTTGTGCCTTTTGTTACTTTGTTATCTAGTGTTCAGTTATATTTAATAAAATGCCGAACACATACCACGCTGCACCTTGGTCCTCACCTTCTTCCACCAATGACAATTGTTACAAATGTGTTATTTGTTTCAGCTGTTAGTGATAATTGCCTAAGTGCTAATGTAGTTGTGTTTACATGGTTAAGCCATTATATATGTATAATAAATGACCAAAGGTGTGTGACCTTATAATAAGTACAGTGGCATATGATACTTTGTAATGTATCCATGTGATACATTACCAAAATGCATCTGACTTTATTGTAAGTACAGATCATATTTACAGTGCCTTCAGAAAGTATTCACAACCCTTGACTTTTCTACATGTTTTTTTTACATTAGTCTTTTCAAAATGTCATTAAATAAATAAAATTCCTCAGCAGTTTGCGTACAATACCATATAATGACAAAGCGAAAACATGTTTTTGGAAATGTTAGTAAATTTATTTCAATATATATATATATATTTTTTTTAAGTATTCAGACCCTTTGCCAGCATACCGGAGTCGCCTCTTCACTGTTGACGTTGAGACTGGTGTTTTGCAGGTACTATTTAATGAAGCTGCCAGTTGAGGACTTGTGAGGTGTCTATTTCTCAAACTAGACAATCTAATGTACTTGTCCTCTTGCTCAGTTGTGCACCGGGGCCTCCCACTCCTCTTTCTATTCTGGTTAGTGACAGTTTGCACTGTTCTGTGAAGGGAGTAGTACACAGCGTTATACGAGATCTTCAGTTTCTTGGCAATTTATCGCATGGAATAACCTTCATTTCTCAGAACAAGAATAGACTGATGAGTTTCAGAAGAAAGATCTTTGTTTCTATCCATGTTCAGCCTGTAATCGAACCCACAAATGCAGATGCTCCAGATACTCAACTAATCTAAAGAAGGCCAGTTTTATTGCTTCTTTAATCAGGACAACAGTTTTCTGCTGTGCTAACATAATTGCAGAAGGGTTTTCTAATGATCAATTAGCCTTTTAAAATTATACACTTGGATTAGCTAACACAACATGCCATTGGAACACAGGAGTGATGGCTGCTGATAATGGGCCTATGTAGGCCCATTATGTAGATATTCCATAATCATTCTGCTGTTTCCAGCTACAATTCTCATTTACAACATTAACAATGTCTACACTGTATTTCCGGTCATTTTAATGGACAAAGAATTTGCCTTTCTTTCAAAAACAAGAATATTTCTAAGTGAGCCCAAACTTTTGACTTTTGAATATATATATAGTTGAAGTCGGAAGTTTACATACATTTAGGTTGGAGACATTCAAACTTGTTTTTCAACCATTCCACTAGTTTCTTGTTAACAAACTATAGTTTTGCAAGTTGGTTAGGACATCTACTTTGTGCATGAAACAAGTAATTTTTACAACAATTGTTTACAGACAGATTATTTCACTTATAATTTACTGTGTCACAATTCCAGTGGGTCAGAAGTTGACTGTGCCTTGAAACAGCTTGGAAAATTCCAGAAAATTATGTCATGCCTTTAGAAGCTTCTGATGAACTAGTTGACATACTTTGAGTCAATTGGAGGTGTACCTGTGGATGTATTTCAAGGCCTACCTTCATACTCAGTGCCTCTTTGCTTGATATCATAGGAAAATCAACAGAAATCAACCAAGAGCTCAGAAAACAAATTGAAGACCTCCATGTCTGGTTCATCCTTGGGAGCAATTTCTTAACGCCTGAAGGTACCACGTTCATCTGCACAAACAATAGTACGCAAGTATAAACACCAGGGGATCATGCAGCCGTCATACCACTCAGGAAGGAGACGCTTTCGAGAGTCTCCGAGAGATGAACGTACTTTGGTGCGAAAAGCACAAATCAATCCCAGAACAACAGCAAAGGACCTTGTGAAGATGCTGGAGGAAACAGGTACAAAGGTATCTATATCCACAGTAAAACAAGTCCTATATCGACATAACCTGAAAGGCCGCTCAGCAAGGAAGAAGCCACTGCTCCAAAACCGCCATAAAAAAGCCAGACTACGGTTTGCAACTGCACATGGGGACAAAGATCGTCCTTTTTGGAGAAATATCCTCTGGTCTGATGAAACAAAAATAGAACTGTTTGGCCATAATGACCATCATTATGTTTTGGAGGAAAAAGGGGGAGGTTTACAAGCCCAAGAACACCATCCAAACTGTGAAGCACGGGGGTGGCAGCATCATGTTGTGATGTGCTTTGCTGCAGGAGGGATTGGTGCACTTCACAAAATAGATGGCTTCATGAGGTTGGAAAATTATGTGGATATATTGAAGCAACATCTCAAGAAATCAGTCAGGAAGTTAAAGCTTGGTCGCAAATGGGTCTTCCAAATGAACACTGGCCCCAAGCATACTTCTAAAGTTGTGGCAAAATGTCTTAAGGACAACAAAGTCAAGGTATTGGAGTGGCCATCACAAAGCCCTGACCTCAATCCTATCAGAAACTTGTGAGAATAAATGAAAAAGCGTGTGCGAGCAAGGAGGCCTACCAACCTGACTTAGTTAAACCAGTGCTGTCAGGAGGAATGGGCCCAAATTCACCCAACTTATTGTGGGGAGCTTGTGGACGCCTACCCAAAATGTTTGATCCAAGTGAAACAATTTAAAGGCAACGCTACCAAATACTAATTGAGTGTATGTAATCTTCTGACCCACTGGGAATGTGATGAAAGAAACAAAACGTTGAAATAAATCATTCTCTCTACTATTATTCTGACATTTCACATTCTTAAAATAAAGTGGTGATCCTAACTGACCTCATACAGGGAATTTTTACTAGGATTTAATGTCAAGAATTGTGAAAAGCTATTTGGCTAAGGTGTATGTAAACTTTCGACTTCAACTGTATATATAGCGCAACATCTCACCCTTTATGAAGCATATGTTTATATCATGTTTGTCATAGTGGGTTATGTCACATTTGACATTGGTGGTTATGTCACACAGTTGTGCCACATATACCCTTTATAAAGCATGACTTATGGTGATAGATGCTTTGTAACACATTTCTGTATCTCTCATGAATGCATTATGAAGGCATTATGAAGCTATTGTAAGCTGAGCGTAAAGCGGGACCCCAATGAGTCGCAAACAGGGTGCATGTTTCGGAATATTTTTTTTCTTCTTTACAGGCTTACTGCTTTTCACTCAGTCACTTAGGTTAGCATTGTGAAGTAACCACTATGTTTTTGATCCATGCTCAGTTTTCTCCTCACCATTGAACTCTGTAACTGTTTTTTTTTTTTTTAATTTTTAACCAGGTCGGCCAGTTGAACACAAGTTGTCATTTACAACTGCGACCTGGCCAAGACAAAGCAAATCAGTGCGACAAAAACAACACAGAGTTAAACATGGGATAAACAATTGTAGAGTCAATAACACCGTAGAAAAGCCTGTATACAGTGTGTTCAAATGAAGTAAGGAGGTAAGGCAATAAATAGGCCAATAGTGGCGAGTAATTACAATTTAGCCATTTACACTGGAGTGATATATGTGCAGATGAGGATGTACATGTAGAAATACTGGTGTGCAAAAGAGCAGAAAGACAAAAACAAATATGGGGATGAGGTAAGTATTTGGTTGGTTGGATGGGCTATTTACAGATGGGCTGTGTACAGCTGCAGCGATCAGTAAGCTGCTCTGACAGCTGACGCTTAAAGTTAGTGAGGGAGATATAAGTCTCCAACTTCAGTGATTTTTGCAATTTGTTCCAGTCATTGACAGCAAAGAACTGTAAGGAAAGGCGGCCAATGGAGGTTTTGGCTTTGGGGATGACCAGTGAAATATACCTGCTGGAGCGCGTGCTATGGGTGGATGTTGCTATGGTGACCAGTGAGCTGAGATAAGGCGGAGCTTTACCTAGCAAAGGCTTATGGATGACCTGGAGCCAGTTGGTTTGGCGACAGATATGTAGCGAGGACCAGCCTACGAGAGCATACAGTTCTCAGTGGTGGGTAGTATATGGGGCTTTGGTGACAAAACGGAAGTTAAAGTCACCATTGGCGTCATGATGATTTCCCAGAGCAGTTTCCTTCTTCTAGGGAAACTGAGTTAGGAAGAATGCCTGTATCTTTGTAGTGACTGGGTGTGTCCCATTCAAAGTGTAATTTACATTTACATTTACATTTAAGTCATTTAGCAGACGCTCTTATCCAGAGCGACTTACAAATTGGTGCATACACCTTATGACATCCAGTGGAACAGCCACTTGCATCTAAATCTTTTTTTTTTGGGGGAGAAGGGGGGAAGGATTACTTACCCTTACTTACCCTATCCTAGGTATTCCTTGAAGAGGTGGGGTTTCAGGTGTCTCCGGAAGGTGGTGATTGACTCCGCTGTCCTGGCGTCGTGAGGGAGTTTGTTCCACCATTGGGGGGCCAGAGCAGCGAACAGTTTTGACTGGGCTGAGCGGGAACTGTACTTCCTCAGTGGTAGGGAGGCGAGCAGGCCAGAGGTGGATGAACGCAGTGCCCTTGTTTGGGTGTAGGGCCTGATCAGAGCCTGGAGGTACTGAGGTGCCGTTCCCCTCACAGCTCCGTAGGCAAGCACCATGGTCTTGTAGCGGATGCGAGCTTCAACTGGAAGCCATTAATAACTTCACCATGCTCAAAGGTATATTCAATGTAAGATTCAGATTTTTTTTTACACATCTACTAAAGGTTTACCTTCTTTGTGAAGTATTGGAAGACCTCTGTGTTTGAAATTCACTGCTCAATTGAGGGACCTTACAGATAATTAATTGTATGTTTGTGGTACAGAGATGAGGTAGTTATTAAAAACATGTTAAACACTGACTGAATCCATGCAACTTATTTTGTGATTTGTTAAGCAAATGTTTACTCCTGAACTTAATTAGGCTTGTCACGAATATTACCGAAGGTGACTCCCCTTCTTGTTCGGGTGGCGCTCGGTGGTCGTCGTCGCCGGTCTACTAGCTATCACCGATCCGTTGTTCTGTGTTCCTTTGGTTTTGTCTGATTGGTAGCAGCTGTTTCTTGTTTGGTTGTTAGGGTGGGGTTATATATAGTTTGTTCAGCCCGCTTCTGTTTCGTGCGGGCTTGTTCGTCTGTTCTTTGTTTGAGTGTATTTTGTTTGTATTTTGGGTTTCACGCTGTCCGTTTATATTTCTGTTCATTTGTTTTCCTACTTTTGTTCATGTTATTTATCCGGGACATTAAAGCGTGTTTTTTTCCCCACATCTTTTGCTCTCTGAGCCTGACTCCACACCTCCTCACTCATCTGCCGTAACAAGGCTTGCCATAACAAAGGGGTTGAAATACTTATTCACTCAAGACATTTCAGCTTTTCCTTTTTATTTCAGTTGTAAAAATGTCAAAAAACACAATTCCACTTTGACCTTATGGGGTATAGTGTGCAGGCCGTGACACAAAATCTCAATTTAATCCATGTTAAATTCAGACTGAAACTCAACAAAAAGGTGTGAGAATACATAATAAGTTATATGAACTCACTCTGTGTGAAATAATAGGGTTTACATACATACAACATATGTAATGTCCCTCAGCCAAGTGTTGCATTTCAGGCACAGTTTCAACTACAAAGACCAGGGAATTTTTTGAAAGAAGGGCAGTGATTGACATTGAATATACACTTTAGGAACACCTGCTCTTTCAATTACATCGACTGATCAGGTGGATCCAGGTGAAAGATATGATCCTTTATTGATGTCACTTGTTTAATCCACTTCAAATCACTGTAGATGAAGTAGAGAAAGGTTAAAGAAGTATTTTAATGCTTTTAAGCAATTGAGACATGAATTGTGTTTGTGTGCCATTCAGAGGGTGAAAAGGCACACTGCCTTTGGGCAGGTATGGTAGTATGTATCACGCACACCGGTTTGTGTCAAGAACTACAATGCTGCTCTGTTTTCACGCTCAACAGTTTCCTGTGTGTATCAAGAATGGTCCACCACCCAAAGGACATCCAGCCAACTTGACACAAATGTGGGAAGCCTTCAAGTCAACACGGCCCAGCATTGCTATGCAGCGCATTCGACACCTTGTAGAGTCCGTGCCCCGCGACTTGAGGCTGTTCTGAAGGCAAAAGGGGATGCAACTCAATATTAGGAAGGTGTTCCTAATATCTGTCCACTCAGTGTATCTTTAAGCATGGTCAAGTTAATGCATTAATCCAGAGAGAAAATTTGCAGGAGTAACAAGATACAAACAGGCCAATAATTATGTTTTAACAAGATGAGTGATCATGGCCTTTTTTAAAGGTGTGGACGCAATGCAATCAATGGTGGTAATTTACCACACTGTGCACTGTGTATTCTGCCAGTCACCCAGGCCCCTATGTAGTGCAGTCAGACCCTTATTTAGCAGACCAACGCCTTGCGCAAGACAGCGCCCTTGCCTGAGGGCCAGGCGAACAGGGAGAGAGGGAGGGAGGGAAAGAGAGAGCGATAGAGAGCATCGAGAGAGAAAGCTGGAAAGGTAGAAAGGACAAGGAAGAGGTGGAAGAAGATGAGGAAAAGGGAGAGGTGGTAATTCAGAGAGAAGCAAGAGAAGGTTCTCTCTCTCTGCCCTCTCTCGCTGCTGTCAGTTAAATGCCACTTCTCTTTTTTTTACAGATGAGTTTGTGGACGCTGGAATTTTGAATACCACAGCGTCCTTCCTCCTCCACATCCTCCTCTTCCTTCTCCTCCCCCAACCTGGTGGCAATATACTTCCTTTATGATCTTTGATATTTGCAGGGCCACCTTCAACTAATGATCCTCTTCCTCTAGTAATTATCTCTCTGACCCTTACTACTGCCAATCAAACTAATTGGATCCATAGGGAGAGCTTTTATTGGGAGGAAAAACCATATACTGGTCCCATGAAATGTACAGGTGTAGGATCTTAATATGACCAATATTGTTACAGGAAAATAATCCTGCAGCAACCGGATTTTAACGTTTAGACCAAAATGTTGCTTGATTAGTTAGGCTATTAGCTGGCCAAAAAAAGGCTCCATGGAAAGAGAAATATTGTTAATTTAACCGTGCATTAATGTGAGTTTTTAGGGAATGTAAGTAAATCACGAAGCTAGTCTGCATTTCTTGTGGTGCAAAAATGTCTTGTCAACAAAAGAGTGATCAAATTAATATTCTACATCTGCAAGCTAACTTGACCCCATATCTATTACCGGTAAACAATAACCCTTGCTCTGATCACCCTCACATAGTTTACATTCCAAGAGCTGTTAGCAACACACCTCTGGATCATGGTGATATAGAATAAATAACTGAAGTGGTACAGTATCTGTGTATATGTGACACATGCAGGGAGCATCACGCTACTAAATAATTTCCCAACATGCAAGGGATTGTTCTGAGTTTTTTTTTTAGGAAATGTGAGCATTCCCCAGCCCCAACCCCCTGGAGCTCTCTGCTCAGCTAAAATTACCCAGCTTGCTCTTAATTCCACAATATCCTCTCCTGTTATTGTATCCTGTGTGTCTCTGAATCTAGGTCATGTGGAAGCTGTTGATGTGGTATCTAGTGAAAGTTATGTTTCCATTGCTACAGCCACCTAGCCCTGCTGTGAAAATCCCTGACACATACAATTGTTTGCCTTGTCTTTACTGTCCTACATGGACATGGCAGTTTAATAAAGGGGTTTTAACTTCAACTTTCTGGGAAGAGCGGCATTGGTATTGTGAAAAGCCTGGAAAACCAAAGCGCACCCATATTCTTCTGCTTTTACACAAACTGGTTCAGTGCTTCACACACAACCAACCAGAGAGGGGTTTGAAATCACACCTTCCTCCCTGTATCAGAGCCCTACTTGTTTGGGCTGTTAGCTAGCAGTTAACAGCAATACACCCACCACATCCACACTCTTAGCCAAAGCTAAAGGACACAGTGCTAAGGGGACCCAGATCCAGTTGTTGATCCAACACTGGTGGTGTAAAAGGGTGACATGAAACCAACACCTTAGGTACCACTGGCGGTACATCCCCCAAAACAACGTCACGGTCTTAAAGTGACACTTGACAGACAAGGGCCTACAGAATGTGCACTGCTACTGGATTCTCCTCTGTATAGTACTGGGAATTTCCAATGTATAACAACAAAGAATTTGCCAATTTTCATTCCAAGGAGATAATTAAATAGTGTACTTAAGATGTTAACAGTTTTGGAATCTCACCCTTTGTCAACTTCAATTGGAGCATTGGATGTCATGGCCAGGTTGTTCTACAGTACAGTAAGTGGATATCAGCCGAAAGATGAGAGGAGAGGATAGGATTCGGCAAAGTAATTTATTAAGGAAGTAGAACAAAATGTTCCCCACCTTGCTATTTCTCTGTACACGGTTTCACTTTGAGAACAGTGTGGACTGTAGTGACTCTACATGAAGAACCTCATTAGAGTCATCAGGATGTCCACTCTCCTCTATCTCCAGTTGACAAAATATCAAAACCTGCCCGTTTGACTTAGTGCCATGTATTAGACCTGACTCACACAATACGGAGGGAGGATGAATGTACCGAGATTAACTTTCCCAGAGATCCTCATCAGCATGTACATTTTGTGTGTGTCTGTGCGTGTAAATACTTCACCATGGGGGCCGAAGGTAGCCTAGTGGTTAGAGCATTGGGCCAGTAACCAAAAGGTTGCTGGATCGAATCCCTGAGCTGACAAGGTAAACATCTGTGTTTATTCCCCTGAACAAGGCAGTTATCCAACTGTTCCCCAGAAGCCTGTCATTGTAAATAAGAATTTGTTCTGACTTGCCTAGTTAAATAAAGAATAAATAAATAAATAAATAATTGTAAGATGTGTTAGGGAAGATCTGCTAACTCACAGAGAAACATGGAAAATAAAAATGTCATTGACATTATTGATCCAGCTGTGTACCGTCAGTTCTGGGGATCCCATGTCATCCCATACAAGCCCCCTACAATGTGTCATTAATAATGGGTTTCTTTGCAATGGTTGCCCTTACAGCTAATTGGCTATTTAGACCCATTAAAGCCACACTGCCTCGAGGCCAATCACCCATGTCTACCAGTGAAACCTGATCTGTGGTGTGTGTGTGTTCATGATCGGATTACAGGAGAGGATGGTGGATCGAGAGGTTAAATGGGTACGCTGCCTGAGCCTGTCTGAGCTACATGGGTGCTTTTAATGACAAAGATAAGAGCTGTCATTGGAGGTCAAGCCCAGTGTTCCAGGTGAAATGTAATGGTGGGTAAAGTGTTAGTGTGTCTTGCAGAGGTCTAAGTAGGTCATGATGAGACGGCCCTCTAGTCTTGATTGGAAGGAGGAAAATAAATCATATACCTATGGGTAAATAATCCAACGTAAAGTCAAATTACGTACGGGTAAATTATATTAGAGAAAATATCATTGAATCATTAAACAAACACCAATTGCCCTTTGGCCTAATGGTTTTTAGCGGCACTTAAATCATATTATTTGGCCACAAATGATTTTCTCTGTGCAAAATATCCAGATAGTTAGGAAATATGTTATACAATAAATGCACTATGAAGCTACTACAGCATGTGCTGTGGTAATGATGGTCCACTGATAACTGCTGATTCAGCCCATCTGCTGTTGGACTGTGTTGGAAATATACGGTACATTTGGCATATACAATTTTAGTGAGAATAAATTGTTTTTCTCTTTTTTCTCTCTCAACAACAATCAGTAATATGGAACTGCTGTACTTCGGATGCTACACAGACAGTTCTGAGATCTTCTGTTGAATCTGACAATTAATCGTAATGGTTGTACAGTCGTCTCAAATAAAACTGTGAAGGACCTCGGCGTTACTCTGGACCCTGATCTCTCTTTTGAAGAACATATCAAGACCATTTCAAGGACAGCTTTTTTCCATCTACGTAACACTGCAAAAATCAGAAACTTTCTGTCCAAAAATGACGCAGAAAAATTAATCCATGCTTTTGTCACTTCTAGGATAGACTACTGCAATGCTCTACTTTCCGGCTACCCGGATAAAGCACTAAATAAACTTCAGTTAGTGCTAAATACGGCTGCTAGAATCCTGACTAGAACCCCAAAAATGTATCATATTACTCCAGTGCTAGCCTCTCTACACTGGCTTCCTCTCAAAGCAAGGGCTGATTTCAAGGTTTTACTGCTAACCTACAAAGCATTACATGGGCTTGCTCCTACCTATCTCTCTGATTTGGTCCTGCCGTACATACCTACACGTACGCTACGGTCACAAGACGCAGGCCTCCTAATTGTCCCTAGAATTTCTAAGCAAACAGCTGGAGGCAGGGCTTTCTCCTATAGAGCTCCATTTTTATGGAACGGTCTGCCTTCCCATGTCAGAGACGCAAACTCGGTCTCAACCTTTAATTCTTTACTGAAGACTCATCTCTTCAGTGGGTCATATGATTGAGTGTAGTCTGGCCCAGGAGTGGGAAGGTGAACGGAAAGGCTCTGGAGCAAAGAAGCCCTTGCTGTCTCTGCCTGGCCGGTTCCCCTCTTTCCACTGGGATTGTCTGCCTCTAACCCTATTACATGGGCTGAGTCACTGGCTTACTGGGGCTCTCTCATGCCGTCCCTGGAAGGGGTGCGTCACCTGAGTGGGTTGATTCACTGATGTGGTCATCCTGTCTGGGTTGGCGCCCCCCCTTGGGTTGTGCCATGGCGGAGATCTTTGTGGGCTATACTCAGCCTCGTCTCAGGATGGTAAGTTGGTGGTTGAAGATATCCCTCTAGTGGTGTGGGGGCTGTGCTTTGGCAAAGTGGGTGGGGTTATATCCTTCCTGTTTGGCCCTGTCCGGGGGTGTTCTCAGATGGGGCCACAGTGACCCCTCCTATCTCAGCCTCCAGTATTTATGCTGCAGTAGTTTATGTGTCGGGGGGCTAGGGTTAGTTTGTTATATCTGGAGTACTTCTCCTGTCCTATTCGGTGTCCTGTGTGAATCTAAGTGTGCGTTCTCTAATTCTCTCCTTCTCTCTTTCTTTCTCTCTCGGAGGACCTGAGCCCTCGGACCATGCCCCAGGACTACCTGACATGATGAATCCTTGCTGTCCCCAGTCCACCTGGCCGTGCTGCTACTCCAGTTTCAACTTTTCTGCCTTATTATTATTCGACCATGCTGGTCATTTATGAACATTTGAACATCTTGGCCATGTTCTGTTATAATCTCCACCCGGCACAGCCAGAAGAGGACTGGCCACCCCACATAGCCTGGTTCCTCTCTAGGTTTCTTCCTAGGTTTTGGCCTTTCTAGGGAGTTTTTCCAAGCCACCGTGCTTCTACACCTGCATTGCTTGCTGTTTGGGGTTTTAGGCTGGGTTTCTGTACAGCACTTTGAGATATCAGCAGATGTACGAAGGGCTATATAAATACATTTGATTTGATTTTATTTTATTTTATTTTGATTTGATTTGATTCTCTGCCCATCTTTTTCCTCCCACTCTCTGGAAGCACAGTTCTCTCCCAGACATCCAGCCTACCAACTCGGCCTGGACAGACCCAGCAGTCAGAAGAAAGGAGATTGTGACTTCACAAGGATACAAAGCCTAATGAACCTTGTAAAATGGTTGTTATGAAGAGTTATAATTATTTATCTACAGAGTGAATGATGACCCTTACCTTCACCAGGTCTCCCTAGATGACGGATTACACATCCACTTTAATCTGACTGTTAAATAACCTCATGCTCCGTGAAGTGTGTGTGTGTGTATAAGCTTGTGTGTGTGTGCATGCGTTTGTGTATGTGTTTGTCTGTGGATGTGTGTTTGTGCTCTTATATGTGTGTACGTTCGTGCACGCGTATTTGTTATTAGTGCTTTTTGAGATTGCTTCGGTTTTGGTTCGATTATTAAAATATTATCATCGTTTTTGATTTTGGTTTCAATAATTTAAAAAAAACATTAAATGCACTATACATTATGTGGGTTGAATGCTGTAACAAAACAATATAACAATTAATACAAGTCCCATGATGGTAGTGACTGCCCATTACTGCTTATGACTTATGAACCATCATTAATTCATATTACTTTAATGAAATATTTCGGTTTTATTTGATTACTTTATTATTTAATTCCAAGTCATATCATCTCTATAGAGCTGCTGCCTATAACTGTCTGACAAAAATCACTATTTTGTAGTTCTTCAAATTAAATAAGGCACCTCGTGAAGCAACTGCTCTCCTCTACATTGTGCAAAAACAGACTGGACAAGTATGCACACAATGGATTATGGTCATTAGCTAGGTTTCCATCCAATTGGAGACAATTATGTGCATTTCCCACCAGAGATGAGTTTCCACTAGATTGACATGTTTCAGATAAAAGGCTTTGCGCCATGACATAGACTCACACCATAATCTGTTTCACCTGCCCTTGTGATTGTCTCCACCTCCCTCCAGGTGTCGCCCATCTTCCCCATTATCCCCTGTGTATTAATACAAACTGGCCATGACTGACCCAGCAGACCTGGGCCAGCTGCGAAATGCCATCTCCACCCAGGGAGCCACCATCGGTAGGCATAAGGAATTGCTTCATGGACTTGTGGAAGGGGTCCAAACTTTGGCTGAATGCAATGACTGGGCGTTGGACAGTTTGCCTTGAGCAATTCCACGGGTTGTCTGGGAGGCCGCCTACCACGGTGGTAACCCTACAGCTCCTCAGCGCCTCAGCTGCTAGCAGCACCGTCTCATCGGTCACTCCATCGGTCACTTCTCGGGAGCCCTGCTTACCTCCTCCAGAACGCTTCAATGGAGAGCCGAGCAGGTGTCGGGAGTTCCCAGCTCACTCTGCCCCCGTCTTTGAGCTTCATCCCTCCTCCTTCCTCTCGGATTGCTCCAAGATAGCATACCTCATCACGCTCATGTCCGGGAGGGCTCTCACCTGGGCTACTGCCGTGTGGGAACAACAGCCGGCCATATGCGCTAGTCTGGAGGGGTTTGTGGGAGAACTGAGGAAGGTTGTTGATTCCCCATTCCCTGGGTGAGAGGCTGCCCGGAAGCTAATCCAGCTTCAGCAGGACTCATGCAGTGTAGCTGATTATGCAGTGAATTTCCGCACGTTGGCAGTGGAGAGTGCTTGGAATCAAGAGGCACTGTTCGATATGTTCCTGCACAGACTCTCGGAGGAGGTTAAGGATAAGCTTGCAGCCTGGGAGTTGCCTATGGAGTTTGATTCCCTCATCACGTTGACCATCCGTATCGATGGCCGATTACTGGAACGGCAGAGGAAATTGGATCCCACCTTACCTCCGAGTCATCCCGAAAGCTCCCAACGGTCTCGTTACAGAGAGAACCCAAGGCTTCCCAACCTGCCCCCAGGGCTGCCGAAGTCACCACTTCCAGAGCCTATGCCACTAGGCAGAGCTGGGCTGTCGCCAGTGGAATGGCAATACAGGATCGACACGAATAGTTGTCTGTATTGCGGGACTCTTGGTCATTTCAAATCAAATCAAATCAAATGTATTTATATAGCCCTTCGTACATCAGCTGATATCTCAAAGTGCTGTACAGAAACCCAGCCTAAAACCCCAAACAGCAAGCAATGCAGGTGTAGAAGCACGGTGGCTAGGAAAAACTCCCTAGAAAGGCCAAAACCTAGGAAGAAACCTAGAGAGGAACCAGGCTATGTAGGGTGGCCAGTCCTCTTCTGGCTGTGCCGGGTGGAGATTATAACAGAACATGGCCTAGATGTTCAAATGTTCTTAAATGACCAGCATGGTCGAATAATAGTAAGGCAGAACAGTTGAAACTGGAGCAGCAGCATGGCCAGGTGGACTGGGGACAGCAAGGAGTCATCATGTCAGGTAGTCCTGGGGCATGGTCCTAGGGCTCAGGTCAGTTGAAACTGGAGCAGCAGCATGGCCAGGTGGACTGGGGACAGCAAGGAGTCATCATGTCAGGTAGTCCTGGGGCATGGTCCTAGGGCTCAGGTCCTCCGAGAGAGAGAAAGAAAGAAGGAGAGAATTAGAGAACGCACACTTAGATTCACACAGGACACCGAATAGGACAGGAGAAGTACTCCAGATATAACAAACTGACCCTAGCCCCCCGACACAAACTACTATTTCGTGTCCTCTTGACCTTTAAAAAAGCCAGGCTCACCGTTTGGAGCGAGTACTCTGGTGGGCCATATGGAGAACGTTCCTGCTTCCCTTGCTCACACCCCTTTTCATGCCATTCTGCTGTGGGGAGTCCAGTCCAAATCTCTCCGGGTTCTCATTGACTCTGGGGCCGACGAGAACCTTTTGGACGCTGCCCTGGAATCTGAGCTGAACATTCCCACTCAGCTCCTCTCCATTCCCATGGACGTTAGAGCGCTGGACGGGCGCTCTATTGGCCGAGTCACCCACACCACTACTCCCATCAACCTACGTGTGTCTGGGAACCTCAGTGAGGATATCCATTTCCTGCTCATCAAGTCCCCTCTGATTCTCATGGTATTCTTTTGGCTCCAGCATCACAATCCCATCATTAACTGGTCTACTGGTGCCATCATGGGCTGAAGCCAGTTCTGCCATGCCTGTTGCCTGAAGTCAGCACAACCTGCCCCGGGACGTCTTGCTGGGGGCTTGGATACTTTTTAAAACAATTGTAAGTTGTATATTTTTAAGACCCATAAATTCATCAAAAAAAAGAAATGTCCCTTTTTCTCACAGTCCCGGGCCTCTCCACCATCCCTGCACCGACCTTATGACTGAAGGATTGACCTTTTCTTTAGCACGACTCTGCCACAGGGACGACTGTGCTCTCTGTCGGGACGAGAGACCAAGGCGATGGAGACCTACAATCGGGACTCCCATGCTGCAGGATTCATCCATCTTTCTTCTTTGTGGAGAACAAGACCCTATGCCCGTGAATCAACTACCGGGATCTCAATGACATAACTGTGAAGAACCACTACCCGCTACCACTCATCTCCTCAACCTTCGAGACGCTCCAGGGGGCCACCAGAAGACCACCTTCAACACGGCCAGCGTTCACTACGGGTATCTGGTCTTGCCATTTGGTCTTACCAATGCTCCTGCTGTGTTCCAAGCTCTGGTAAATGATGTTCTCCATGACATGTTGAACCATTTCGTCATTGTCTACCTAGATGACATCCTCATCTTCTTTCGTTCCATCCAAGAACATGTGCTCCACGTCCAACAGGTTCTCAATGTCCCCTTGAGAACCAGCTGTTTGTAAAAGCAGAGAAGTGCGCGTTCCATCATTCCACCATCCCTTTTTCTGGATTTCATCATCGCCGCAGGGAGTGTGCAAACGGATCCCGGGGAGGTGAGAGCAGTGGTGGATTGTCCCCAGCCTATTTCCATGGTGCAGCTGCAACGCTTCCTGGTGTTCACCAACTTCTATTGTCGCTTTATCCGGGGTTACAGCACTCTTGCTCTCCCCCCTGTCTGCATTCACCTCACCCAAGTTTCTGTTCACGCGGTCTCCAGCTGCTGACCGGGCGTTCCGGGACCTCAAACATTGCTTCCCCACAGTTCCAATCTTGGTTCCCATCAGTTCATGGTGGAGGCCAATGCTTCTGATGTCGGAGTGGGGGCGGTCCTATCCCAGCATTCTGCCCTGGACCTCAAGCTACATCCCTGTGCCACCTTCTCCCACCACCTCAACGCCACGTAAAATAACTACGATGTGGGGAATCATGAGCTTCTCGCGGTGAAGATGTCGTTGAAGGAAAGGAGGCACTAGCTGGAGGGGGTGGAACACCCATTCATTGTGTGGACCGACCACAAGAACCTGGAGTATCTCCACACCGCCAATTCTTCCAGGCTTGCCTGCCACCCGGGCTCCCGTCGGACCCTGGCATTTGTGCGACAATGCTTATGGTGGCCTATAATGGTTCCGGATGTCACCGCATTTGTCTCAGCTTGCATGGTGCTCAGAATAAGACTCCTCGGCAAGCTTCTGCAACCACTGCCTGTCCTTCACCGTCTCTGGTCCCACATATCCCTGGATTTCGTCAAGGGTCTACCACCGTTTGAGGCCAGTCGGCTCTCCTCAAGACCACCTCCAGGTATCGACGACAAGCGGATTGCCATCCGACCCCAGCTCCCTGGAATAGTCTCTGGCAGAAGGTATGGCTATCCACCCGGGATCTGCCACTCCGCATGGAGTCCCACAAACTCCCCCCCTGGTTTATCAACCCATTTCCCATCTCCAAGATTATTAGCCCCTCTGCTGTTTATCTTCTGTTGCCCTGTACCTTTCGTATACATCCCACCTTTCATGTGTCCAGAGTCAAACCCATGTCTCACAGTCCTTTGTCTCCTGTTTTACAGCTCGCAGTAAATAGCTTACAGTGCAGGTACAGTGAGGGAAAAAAAGTATTTGATCCCCTGCTGATTTTGTACTGACAAAGCAATGATCAATCTATCATTTTAACGATAGGTTTATTTGAACAGTGAGAGCCAGAATAACAACAACAAAATTATGAAAAACGCATGTCAAAAATGTTATAAATTTATTTGCATTTTAATGAGGGAAATAAGTATTTGACCCCTCTGCAAAACATGACTTAGTACTTGGTGGCAAAACCCTTGTTGGCAATCACAGAGGTCAGACGTTTCTTGTAGTTGGCCACACATATCATGGGGGGATTTTGTCCTACTACTCTTTGCAGATCTTCTCCAAGTCATCAATCAACGTTTCGAGTCTGACGTTTGGCAACTCGAACATTCAGCTCCCTCCACAGATTTTCTATGGGATTAAGGTCTGGAGACTGGCTAGGCCACTCCAGGACCTTAATGTGCTTCTTCTTGAGCCACTCCTTTGTTGCCTTGGCCATGTGTTTTGGGTCATTGTCATGCTGGAATACCCATCCACGACCCATTTTCAATGCCCTGACTGAGGGAAGGAGGTTCTCACCCAAGATTTGACGGTACATGGCCGTCCATCGTCCCTTTGATGCGGTGAAGTTGTCCTGTCCCCTTAGCAGAAAAACACCTCCAAAGCATAATGTTTCCACCCCCATGTTCGACGGTGGGGATGGTGTTTTTGGGGTCATAGGCAGCATTCCTCCTCCTCCAAACATGGCGAGTTGAGTTGATGCCAAAGAGCTCCATTTTGGTCTCATCTGACCACAACACTTTCACCCAGTCACCTCTGAATCATTCAGATGTTCATTGGCAAACTTCAGACGGGCATGTATATGTGCTATCTTGAGCAGGGGGACCTTGCGGGCGCAATTCCACGAGGTGAGATCTGGCATGGAGCCCAATGCCAAGGAAGATTGACAGTTATTTTGTGTTTCTTCCATTTGCAAATAATCACACCAACTGTTGTCACCTTCTCACCAAGCTGCTTGGCGATGGTCTTGCAGCCCATTCCAGCCTTGTGTAGGTCTAGAATCTTGTCCCTGACATCCTTGGAGAGCTCTTTGGTCTTGGCCATGGTGGAGAGTTTGGAATCTGATTGATTACTTCTGTGGACAGGTGTCTTTTATACAGGTAACAAACTGAGATTAGGAACACTCCCTTTAAGAGTGTGCTCCTAATCTCAGCTCGTTACCTGTATAAAAGACACCTGGGAGCCAGAAATCTTTCTGATTGAGAGGGGGTCAAATACTTATTTCCCTCATTAAAATGCAAATCAATTTATAACATTTTTGACATGTGTTTTTCAGTATTTTGTTGTTGTTATTCTGTCTCTCACTGTTCAAATAAAACTACCATTAAAATTATAGACTGATCATTTCTTTGTCAGTGGGCAAACGTACAAAATCAGCAGGGGATCATATACTTTTTCCCTCACTGTAGATCTATAGCCTATATGATGAGATTATTATGGACAAAAGAGATTATTTATATTTTTCAAACGGCAGCCAAGCATTGATCGTCATGTCATCAGAATAAGACCCTCAATATTTATTGTAAAGATACATCAAGCTCATCGCTGTGCACTTTCAGCACCATTTCATCTGTAGCCTAATAAACTGCATGCTTTCCCAAGTCGTAGTTGGAGAATCACACGTCATCGCATGACATGGTTATTATATCAATATTTGCACATGAAAGCGTTTCCACTGTCATTTTTCACGTAAAATCCCACCTTTTCTATTTGGTTTTGTCGACATTTGGAATGTGCATTGAGCTCACAGAGAAAAACAGAACAAAATGGAATACAAATAATTGAACCATCATTGGTCAATTAGTTGACATTTCGGTTAATCACTCAGTACTGGTATTTGTCTAAGACGGGCCCTTATTGAGTTCTCTACAATAATGCTTTAACCTAAACCGCAAATTACAGTATTTGCAGTCTGAGCAGAGATGACAAATCTCTGGAGTACACATTCTGTACATGGAAAACCTTTAAATTGCAACACCAGAAATCCATAGAACACAATAGAACTGTGGGTTATAAGGGTGGGGATTTATATAGCCCTTTTCACTCAGTCTCAGATCACTTTCCAATTGTATCGGGACACACGTACCATACATTGTATGGCATTTTGCACATGGAATATATAATCACCTTAACAATAGTTTAATACAGAATTACCATCAATAAGAAGATATTACGATACAAAGCTGAACCAACGTCAGTTCAGAATCTAATAAGTTGGTGATAAAGATTTACACAATATCGGGTGACTGGACAAGTTGAAAGTTCACTCTTATAACATGCCGTCTTTGCAATCTCTGTATCCATACAGACCTTCAGCTCTCTGTGTTATTTCATATCCTGTGTGTCTGTTAACGGACAGAAAGGTCTGTAACTCTAACATACGGATGGGTCTCAGGCTAATACTGTGGCCATGACAGGGAGATGGGGGCTTCATCAGCACTTATCCTTGTCTCAGCAGAACCTGAGCCCCTGGAACCCAGTGAACCCTGCATAGCCCTGCTCAGAGGAAAGCGACAACAGATCGATAACTGTGATTAATTAGCTTCTAATGAGTTCATCTGAACATCCAGTGGCTCAGAAACCTGGACACATCCCATGTTCTCACTCTGACCTTCCCGGCCCACACCCACACTCCCCCGTACTTACCACCCCAACTCCCTGACTCCCATTGTCAGATATACAGTCCCTTCGGAAAGTATTCAAACCCCTTTACTTTTTCCACATTGTTTTACATTATAGCCTTATTCTAAAATGGATAAAAAATTAAAAATCCTCAGCAATCTACACACAATACCTCATAATGACAAAGCGAATATAGGTTTGGAGAAATGTTTGCACATAAAATAGGGAAACACATGGAAACACCTCATAGCAAGGGTCTGAAGTATTCAAAATGTCTGCAGCATTGAAGGTCCCCAAGAACACATAATTCTCAAATGGAAGAAGTTAGTTTCTATGATTTCTCTTTCTCTCTGCTCTGATAGACATGAGCCTGCAACTCTCATCTCTCCAGCATTGCACTTCATTTATTTTCTTATAGAATCATAGCCGAGCAAAGGGTTCTGAAGGAACTACAGCACCCCTGATAAATTGAAAGATATTTAACAAAGTTATAGAATTACTGCTGTCTGTTCAGAAAGGAATTAAATCATTCAGAATAGCCTACTACTGTCACGCCTTGGTCTTAGTATTTTTGTGTTTTCGTTATATATTTGGTCAGGCCAGGGTGTGACATGGGTTTATGTTGTTGTATTTCGTATTGGGGTTTGTAGTATTTGGGATCGCGGCTGATTAGGGGTGTTGTATAGGCTTGGCTGCCTGAGGCGGTTCTAAATAGGAGTCAGGTGATTCTCGTTGTCTCTGATTGGGAACCGTATTTAGGTAGCCTGGTTTCGCTTTGTATTTTGGTGGGTGATTGTTCCTGTCTCTGTGTAGTTTCACCAGATAGGTTGTAATAGGTTTCACGTTCCGTTTGTTGTTTTCGTATTTGTATAGTTATTTCATGTATCGCTTTTTTCCTTTCATTAAAGACATGAGTAACCACTACGCTGCATTTCGGTCCGACTCTCTTTCCACAAACGAAGAACGCCGTTACAACTACACCATCAGAAGGACTATAATTTAGCCACAGAGGATCAATAGATATATATATTTTTAAATAGCCTAGCTGTGGATTGTATCCCAATGACAAGGAATAGCCTACAGTCAGGAACGTGTGGCAAATTTGTCAGTGAAAAAACAGCATGCAGACAACACAGGCCTTTTACAATATTTCAAATTCAATTGAAGGAAAACATAGGTTTGAACGCAAATGGCTGCTGATGAAAAGAGAAGACTATTATGTCTGCTGTAGGCTACCAAAAATATTTGATGAACTTCTAAATATTGTTTTACAAAGTAATTACAAATTACAAAGCTATTGATGGATTCAAGACATGGTAGTGTTTATTGATCTCAGATTCTCAGTTTGTCAGTGTCAAAGTAGCCTGTTATTTAGATCATTTGTGCAGCATTAACAAAAAGTCTGCCAATGTCTCCAGTCACGTAAAATGAGGTAGAATTAAATCAAATGAGTTCATAAAAAGGCCACATTTTCCCAAACCCTACGTTATGAAAAATGTTTCCCATGTGAGCAACTACTGTAAGTGCTTCCACTCTACCGCTATGTCACAACGCAAATGTGATTATATGCATGCAATGCTCATCCATTCCATTACCTTTTCTTCCAGTACCTCCCGATTTACAAATGAAGTACTGCCCACTACATCAAGTTAACCTGACAACCATAATCCACTGCATCAAGTTAACCTGACAACCATAACCCACTGCATCAAGTTAACCTGACAACCATAACCCACTGCATCAATTTAACCTGACAACCATAACCCACTGCATCAAGTTAACCTGACAACCATAACACACTGCATCAAGTTAACCTGACAACCATAACACACTGCATCAAGTTAACCTGACAAGTGAAGTACCTTTTACAAACATGTTCATCTATTGTTTTCTTCCTTTTTTGATACATTATTAAAGGACAACTCTGCGGTCTGTGTGAGCAGACATTTGTTATTCTTTTTTGGTAATATAATTTAGTTCAAAAGAGAATGGGTGCAGTGGGGATCAATAGCAGGTCAGTCTGTGATGGATGGTGGAGAGATTTCACCCCAAGACAAATGACTGTCTCTGCACCACACCACGCAGGCCCTTAAAAAGCCTGAAGAATACAGAGAGAAACAATTAAAAATGGAAGCCCAAGTTCCAATCGTGTTCCCCTATTCACACATCATTCATCTCCATTGCTTCTGCACTCCTATCGTTCACTCTCACTCTGTGAGGAAGAGTAATGAAGGCTGGGGTAGTCAGTAATCACTTGAGAGGAGGATACTCCTATTTCAAACACAGTGCACCATTTCAACAACTGCAGTAGGCTTGCTTACCTCCTACAGTAGTATGTCAGTGTAAAGATCAGATCAGTACTTTTAGTAATGTTAGGCTGGATTGCACTTCCGTTACACAGTCAGTAACAAAGAGAGAAGCCACACAGCTCTTCACAGACTTTATTGGTACAGATTATGCTCAGTGACCATGGAACAATACCTCAATATACAGCATAGGTCCCATGTGGTTCAGTTGGTAGAGCATGGCGCTTGAAACGCCAGGGTTTTAGGTTCAATTCCCACAAGGGATCACTATGAAAAAGAGGAAATATTAAAATGTATCCACTCTACTGTAAGTCGCTCTGGATAAGAGTGGCCAGTTTATTAGGTACAACAACCCGGTTATGAAAATGGTTCACTCCTACAAACAGTCAGGGAGCCGTGGATTGCTATATAAAGCAGGCATCAAGGTATTAATTTACTGTTCGATTGAATGTAAGAATGGGCAAAATGAGTGATCCAAGCAACTTTGAGCGTGGTTTGATTGTCGGTGTCAAGTGCGCTGATTCCAGTATCTCAGAAATGGTCAGCCTCCTAGTTTTTTCACCCACGGAAGTGTCCAATCAGTGGCAGTCCTATGGGTGAAAACAGCTCGTTGATGTGAGGTTATGCAAGCTAACAGGCAAGCCACAAACAGGCAAATAATGGCGCTGTACAACAGTGTGTTGTGCAGAAAGGCATCTCGGAACGCACAACTTGATGGTCTTTGTCACGGATGTGTAACGGCGTTCGTTTGTTGAAGGAGAGTCGGACCAAAATGCAGCGTGGTGGTTACTCATGTTCTTTAATGACGAATAGCGAATACATGAAATAACTATACAAATACAAAACAACAAATGGAACGTGAAAACCTATACAGCCGGTCTGGTGAACACTAACACAGAGACAGGAACAATCACCCACGAAATACACAGTGAAACCCTGGCTACTTAAATATGGTTCCCAATCAGAGACAACGAGAATCACCTGACTCTGATTGAGATCCGCCTCAGGCAGCCAAACCTATGCTACACCCCTACTCAGCCGCAATCCCAATACCTACAAAACCCCAATACGAAACATAACAGAATAAACCCATGTCACACCCTGGCCTGACCAAATATATAACGAAAACACAAAATACTATGACCAAGGTGTGACAGAACCACCCCCCTAAGGTGCGGACTCCCGGACGCACCTCAAAACCATAGGGAGGGTCCGGGTGGGCATCTGTCCATGGTGGCGGCTCCGGCTCAGGACGTGGACCCCACTCCATTAATGTCATAGTTCCTCCCCTTCGCGTCCTGGGATAATCCACCCTCGCCGCCGACCATGGCCTAATAGTCCTCACCCAGAACCCCGCTGGACTGAGGGGCAGCTCGGGACTGAGGGGCAGCTCGGGACTGAGGGGCAGCTCGGGACTGAGGGGCAGCTCGGGACTGAGGGGAAGCTCGGGACTGAGGGGAAGCTCGGGACTGAGGGGCAGCCCGGGACTGAGGGGAAGCCCGGGACTGAGGGGAAGCCCAGTACTGAGGGGAAGCCCAGTACTGAGATGAAGCTCAGGCAGGTAGTAGGCTCCGGTAGATCCTGGCTGGCTGGCGGATCTGGAAGATTC
Organism: Oncorhynchus keta; assembly: GCF_023373465.1. Lineage (NCBI taxonomy): Eukaryota > Metazoa > Chordata > Actinopteri > Salmoniformes > Salmonidae > Oncorhynchus > Oncorhynchus keta. The sequence goes on along the minus strand of NC_068435.1, from coordinate 45,995,226 downwards.
TGGTTGACTAGCAGATCTGGAAGATTCTGGTTGACTGGCAGATCTGGAAGAGTCTGGTTGACTGGCAGATCTGTAAGAATCTGGTTGACTGGCAGATCTGGAAGATCATGGCTGACTGGCGGATCTAGCTGCTCTGGCTGCTCCATGCAGACTGGCAGCTCTGGCTGCTCCATGCAGACTGGCAGCTCTGGCTGCTCCATGCAGATTGACAGCTCTGGCTGCTCAATGCAGATTGACAGCTCAGGCTGCTTCATGCAGACTGGCAGCTTTGTGCAGACTGACAGCTCTGGCTGCTCCATGCAGACTGGCAGCTTTGTGCAGACTGACAGCTCTGGCTGCTCCATGTAGACTGGCAGCTCTGGCTGCTCCATGCAGACTGACAGCTCAGGCTGCTCCATGCAGACTGGCAGCTCTGGCTGCTCCATGCAGGCTGACAGCTCTGGCTGCTCCATGCAGACTGGCAGCTCAGGCTGTTCCGAACAGGCAGGAGGCTCCGGCAGCGCTTTAGAGGAGGAAGGCTCTGGAAGCGCTGAACAGGCGGGACGCACTGAAGGCCTGGTGCGTGGTGCTGGAACTGGTGGTACTGGATCGAGGACACGCCCAGGAATCCTGGTGCGGGGAGCTGCTACCGGAGGACTGGTGTGTGGAGGTGGCTCTGGATAGACCGGACCGTGCAGGCGCACTGGAGCTCTTGAGCACCGAGCCTGCCCAACTTTACCTGGCTCGATGCCCACCCGCACTGGAAACACTGTGCGCTCCATAGCATAACACGGTGCCTGCCCGGTCTCTCTAGCCCCCAGGTAAGCACAGGGAGTTTGCGCAGGTCTCCTACCTGGCATAGCCATACTCCCTGTAAGCCACCCCCCAATACATTTTTGGGGCTGCTTTTCGGGCTTCCTTGCCAACCGTGTTCCCTCGTATCGTCGGCTCCTATCTCCGGCTGCCTCTGCTCTCCTAAGTGCCTCCACCTGTTCCCATGGGAGGCGATCTCTTCCCGCCAGTATCTCCTCCCAAGTGTAACAACCTTTGCCATCCAACACGCCTTCCCATGTCCATTCTCGGAATAATTCATCCTTCTTTTGCTGCTCCTGCTGTCGCTGCCTGTTACCACGCCGCTCGGTCCGTGTGTGGTCGGACCAAAATGCAGCGTGGTGGTTACTCATGTTCTTTAATGACGAATAGCGAATACATTAAATAACTATACAAATACAAAACAACAAACGGAACGTGAAAACCTATACAGCCTATCTAGTGAAAACAAACACAGAGACAGGAACAATCACCCACGAAATACACAGTGAATCCCCGGCTACCTAAATATGGTTCCCAATCAGAGACAAGGAGAATCACCTGACTCTGATTGAGAACCGTCTCAGGCAGCCAAACCTATGCTACACTCCTACTTAGCCGCAATCCCAATACCTACAAAACCCCAATACGAAACACAACAAAATAAACCCATGTCACACCCTGGCCTGACCAAATATATAACGAAAACACAAAATACTATGACCAAGGCGTGAAAGGATGGGCTATTGCAGCAGACGATCACACCAGGTTTTACTCTTATCAGCTAAAAACAAGAAGAAGCAGCTCCAGTGGGCACACATTCACCAAAGTCTGGTCTGATGAATCCCGGTTCCTGTTGCGTCATGCTGATGGCAGAATCAGGATTTGGCATAAGTAGCATGAGTCCATGGCCCCATCCTGCCTGATGTCAACAGTACAGGCTGGTGGCGGTGGTGTTATGGTGTGGGACCACGTTAGGTTACTTGATGCCAATTGAGCAGCATTGCCATGCTTCAAAGAATTCAGGTTGTTCTGGAGGCAAAGGTGGGTCTGACCTGGTACTAGATGGGTGTACCCAATAAACTGGCCACTGAGTGTACCTGTATATACGGTATTTTGGCCTCCCTTACGTACTGTACTGCTACACTATTTCGTCACCACATAATGAAGTCAGAACAATGAATTACTGCTTTAGGTAACTGTTCATTTCTGGCTACCTGGATAAAGCACTAAATAAACTTCAGTTAGTGCTAAACATGGCTGCTAGAATCTTGACTAGAACCAAAAAAATGTATCATATTACTCCAGTGCTAGCCTCTCTACACTGGCTTGCTGTTAAGGCAAGGGCTGATTTCAAGGTTTTACTGCTAACCTACAAAGCATTACATGGGCTTGCTCCTACCCATTTTTCAGAGGAGTTTTTCCTAGCCATTGTGCTTCTACACCTGCATTGTTGCTTTTTGGGGTTTTAAGCTGGGTTTCTGTACAGCACTTTGTGACATCAGCTGATGTAAGAAGGGCTTTATAAATACATTTGATTGGTTGATTGATCAATTAAAGCAGTAAATGTACAAGGTATATACAGTAGCAGGGCAAGATATCGAACACTTATATCATGACGTGAAGTTAGTGGGAAGAATGTAGGAAGCAAAAACATTTATATGATCAGATTAGAGATAATGATTCCTATCCACGATACACATTACTTCACAATACAAATTACATTGGGAAGGGAGGGAGGGACAATGGCACTAAGGGGAATGATGCACAATCCCTTAAAGGCTGACAATGACCGTAGCATAAACCCATCTCTCACCAACTTGAGTTGGAGAAGGAGGAAGGGAGGGAGGATTAAATTAATATCAATTACACTGATTATAATACGGATGTAGTAGCCCTGATATAAGGACAGTAGAACACTGGGTACCCATTACTGACAGATTACTTAGCGTGCATGTGTAAAACACAGTGGTTGATAACATTGTAATACTTGAGTAAAAGTAAAGTTACCAATGACTGAAGTGAAAGTGAAAGTCACCCTGTAAAATAGTTCTTCAGTCCAACACTCCAACACTCAGACATAATTTACGAACAAACTATTGTGTTTAGTGAGTCCGCCAGATCAGAGGCAGTAGGGGTGACCAGGGATGTTCTCTTGATATATGAATTGGAAAATGTCCCTGTCCTGCTAAGCATTTGAAAGGTAATGAGCGCCTCTGGGTGTCAGGGAAAATGTGTGGAAGTAAAAAGTATGCTGTATATTTTCTTCAGGAATGTAGTGGGTAGAAGTTGTCAAAAATATCAATTGTACAGCACAGATACCCCCCAAAATGACTTTATTAGTACTTCAAAGTATTTTACTAAGTTATTTTGCACCACTGGTAAAACGTAATGGTAGGACGAAAGCTTAATGCCTATATAACCTACCAGTTCATGACACGGAACGGGTGCTTTAAAGAGTGTATTAACTGGTGTAATAAAGACTGTTAACTGGTGTATTAAAGACCGTTAACTGGTGTATTAAAGACTGTTAACTGGTGTATTAAAGAGTGTATTAACTGGTGTATTAAAGACTGTTAACTGGTGTATTAAAGAGTGTATTAACTGGTGTATTAAAGACTGTTAACTGGTGTATTAACGGGTGTATTAAAGACTGTTAACTGGTGTATTAAAGACTGTTTACTGGTGTATTAACTGGTGTATTAAAGACTGTTAACTGGTGTATTAAAGACTGTTAACTGGTGTATTAAAGACTGTTTACTGGTGTATTAACTGGTGTATTAAAGACTGTTAACTGGTGTATTAACTGGTGTAAATGTAAATGTAAATGTATTAAAGACTGTTAACTGGTGTATTAAAGACTGTTATCTGGTGTATTAAAGACTGTTAACTGGTGTATTAAAGACTGTTAACTGGTGTATTAACTGGTGTATTAAAGACTGTTAACTGGTGTATTAAAGACTGTTAACTGGTGTATTAAAGACTGTTAACTGGTGTATTAAAGACTGTTGTATTAAAGACTGTTAACTGGTGTATTAAAGACTGTTAACTGGTGTATTAAAGACTGTTACCTGGTGTATTAACTGGTGTATTAAAGACTGTTAACTGGTCTATTAAAGACTGTTAACTGGTGTATTAAAGACTGTTAACTGGTGTAATAAAGACTGTTAACTGGTCTATTAAAGACTGTTAACTGGTGTATTAAAGACTGTTAACTGGTGTAATAAAGACTGTTAACTGGTGTATTAAATACTGTTAACTGGTGTATTAAAGACTGTTAACTGGTGGATTAACTGGTGTATTAAAGACTGTTAACTGGTGTATTAAAGACTGTTAACTGGTGTATTAAAGACTTTTAACTGGTGTATTAAAGACTGTTAACCGGTGTATTAAAGACTGTTAACTGGTGTATTAAAGACTGTTAACTGGTGTATTAAAGAATGTTACCTGGTGTATTAACTGGTGTATTAAAGACTGTATTAACGGTTGTATTAAAGACTGTATTAACTGGTGTATTAAAGACTTTCACTGGCACATTAACTGGTGATATAACTGGTGCATTAAAGACTGTATTAACTGGTACATTAACTGGGGCATTAAATAGTGTATTCACTCATGTATTAACTGGTGCATTAGCTGGTGTATTAAAGACTGTTAACTGGTGTATTAAAGACTGTTAACTGGTGTATTAACTGGTGTATTAAAGACTGTTAACTGGTGTATTAAAGACTGTTAACTGGTGTATTAAAGACTGTTAACTGGTGTATTAAAGACTGTTAACTGGTGTATTAAAGACTGTATTAACTGGTACATTAACTGGGGCATTAAAGAGTGTATTAACTCATGTATTAACTGGTGCATTAGCTGGTGTATTAAAGACTGTTAACTGGTGTATTAAAGACTGTTAACTGGTGTATTAACTGGTGTATTAAAGACTGTTAACTGGTGTATTAAAGACTGTTAACTGGTGTATTAAAGACTTAACTGGTGTATTAACTGGTGTATTAAATACTGTTAACTGGTGTATTAACTGGTGTATTAAAGACTGTTAACTGGTGTATTAACTGGTGTATTAAAGACTGTATTAATGGTTGTATTAAAGACTGTATTAACTGGTACTTTCACTGGCACATTAACTGGTGATATAACTGGTGCATTAAAGACTGTATTAACTGGTACATTAACTGGGGCATTAAAGAGTGTATTGACTAATGTATTAACTGGTGCATTAGCTGGTGTATTAAAGACTGTTAACTGGGTGTATTAAAGATGGTTAACTGGTGTATTAACTGGTGTATTAAAGACTGTTAACTGGTCTATTAAAGACTGTTAACTGGTGTATTAACTAGTGTATTAAAGACTGTTAACTGGTGTAATAAAGACTGTTAACTGGTGTATTAACTGGTGTATTAAAGACTGTTAACTGGTGTATTAACTGGTGTATTAAAGACTGTTAACTGGTGTATTAAAGACTGTATTAACGGTTGTATTAAAGACTGTATTAACTGGTGTATTAAAGACTTTCACTGGCACATTAACTGGTGATATAACTGGTGCATTAAAGACTATTAACTGGTACATGAACTTGTGCATTAACTGTTTTGTTAATAACTGGTGCATCATCTGGTGATTAACTGGTGCCTTAGCTGTGCGCTAGCTGTGCGCTAGCTGTTTGCAGGGGATATTACACTATAGGGAGAATGGTGTAGCACGTGCGCTAGCAAAGGAGGTGGGAAGGGGCTACATACATTAAGGCTACTGGGGTCGCATTAACTGTGTGTGTGTGTGTGTGTGTGTGTGTGTGTGTGTGTGTGTGTGTGTGTGTGTGTGTGTGTGTGTGTGTGTGTGTGTGTGTGTGTGTGTGTGTGTGTGTGTGTGTGTGTGTGTGTGTGTGTGTGTGTGTGTGTGTGTGTGTTAGCCTCACTATTACACTGAGGCTGGTGCATCAGGACTTTCAGCTCAAATCCTCTCTGTGACCCACATTAGCAGATTTACACCAAGAAAGCACAGGGAAACACAAATCTCATCTGACCACTCACGTCTTACTTGGAGTTTGTCAGAATTTGTGGGTTTTTGTTTGTCCACCTGCCTCTTGAGGATTGACCACAAGATTTGGGAGTTTCTTGGGGAGTTTCCTGGCCATGGACCCAAAATATCGATGTTTTGTTCCCCATGCCACGTAGTTATCACTTTTCCCTTATGGCAAGGTGCTCCATCATGCTGGAAAAGGCATTGGTCGTCACCGAATTGTTCTTGGATTGTTGGGAGAAGTTGCTCTCGGAGGATGTGTTGGTACCATTCTTTATTCATGGCTGTGTTCTTAGGCAAAATTGTGAGTGAGCCCACTCCCTTGGCTGAGAAGCAACCCGACACATGAATGGTCTCAGGATGCTTTACTGTTAACATGACACAAGACTGATGGTAGCGCTCACCTTGTCTTCTCCGGACAAGCTATTTCCGGATGCCCCAAACAATCGGAAAAGGAAATTCATCAGAGAAAATGACTTTACCCCAGTCCTCAGCTGTCCAATCCCTGTACCTTTTGCAGAATATCAGTCCGTCCCTGATGTTTTTCCTGGAGAGAATAGGCTTCTTTGCTGCCCTTCTTGACACCAGGCAATCCTTCAAAAGTCTTCGCCTCACTGTGCGTGCAGATGCACTCACACCCTGCCTGCTGCCATTCTTGAGCAAGCTCTCTACTGGTGGTGCCCCGATCCTGCAGCCGAATTAGCTTTAGGAGACGGTCCTGGCGCTTGCTGGACTTTCTTGGGCACCCTGAAGCATTCTTCACAACAATTGAACAGCTCTCTTTGAAGTTCTTGATAATCCGATAAATGGTTGATTTAGGTACAATCTTACTGGCAGCAATATCCTTGCCTGTGAAGCCCTTTTTGTGCAAAGCAATGATGACGGCACATATTTTCTTGCAAGTAACCATTGTTGACAGAGGAAGAACAATGATTCTAAGCACCACCCTCCCTTTGAAGCTTCCAGTCTGTTATCCGAACTCAATCAGCATGACAGAGTGATCTCCAGCCTTGTCCTCATCAACACTCACACCTGTGTTAACGAGAGAATTACTGACATGATGTCAGCTGGTCCTTTTGTGGCAGGGCTGAAATGCAGTGGAAATGTATTTTGGGGAGTCAGTTAATTTGCATGGCAAAGAGGGACTTTGCAATTCATCTGATCACTCTTCGTAACATTCTGGAGTATATGCAAATTGCCATCATACAAGCTGAGGCAGCAGACTTTGTGAAAATGTATATTTGTGTCATTCTCAAAACTTTTGGCCACGACTGTATGTCATCATGGATACCATGATGTTGTCATTCCTGTTAGTGGAGTTCTGTGAATTGTAAGTGTGTGATGTGTTTGAAAAGTCTGTGCTACTACACACACACACACACACACACACACACACACACACACACACACACACACACACACACACACACTTTTTGACCCCCTCACCCCTAACCCACATACTGTACATACCCTCCACCGCCCCAGAACGCCACAATCCTCTACACTCAAAGTGCAGTCTTTCATTCATTCAGTGTTGTTGCTACAGTGGCGAATGGCTGCGAATGATAGATCATTTGACCCCAAGCTGCCCCGGGCCCTCAAAAAAGGCCTTTGGTTTGGCTTCTCATCTATCAGCCTCTAGCCTGCAGTCATAACACACAAGTCGACCCATCCAACACAATGTCTTCGTCCCAGATGGCAACCTATTCTCTTTATAGGGCACTACATTTGACCAGGGTTCATAGGGCTCTGGTCAAACATAGTGCACTATAAAGGAAACAGGGTGTCATTTGGTACACATATAATGTTAGTTTCACTCCGGACGTACCGTTCCCATCAACAGTCCTGGGTCCCTCTCAGATTGCTATTCATTCAAATTTCAATGTGAGAAATGTGACATCACTTCAAAGCATTGTGGTTTACCCATAACAAAATGCTGTAACAGTCACTGCTGTAACATTAAACAGGCGACAAACCATCAAACAGGCAAAGCATCAATAATGGGCTAAGATTGAATCATACCACACCGGCTCCGACGCTCGTCTTATGTGGCAGGGCTTGCAAACTATTACAGACTACAAAGGGAAGCACAGTGACACGAGACTACCAGATGAGCTAAATCACTTCTATGCCTGCTTCGAGGCAAGCAACAATGAGGCATGCATGAGAGCATCAGCTGTTCCGGACGACTGTGTGATCACGCTCTACGTAGCCAAAGTTGACCTTTCAACAGGTCAACATGCACAAGGCTGCAGGGCCAGACGGATTACCAGGACGTGTACTCCGGGCATGTGCTTACCAACTGGCAGGTGTCTTCACTGACATTTTCAACATGTCCCTGATTGAGTCTGTAATACCAACATGTTTCAAGCAGACCACCATAGTCCCTGTGCCCAATAACGCAAAGGCAACCTGCCTAAATGACTACATACCCATAGCACTCACATCTGTAGCCATGAAGTGCTTTGAAAGGTTGGTAATTGCTCACATCAACACCATTATCAACAGAAACCCGCCCAAACAGATCCACAGATGATGCAATCTCACGCTGCCCTTTCCCACCTGGACAAAAGGAACACTTATGTGAGAATGCTATTCATTGACTACAGCTCAGCGTTCAACACTATAGTACCCTCAAAGCTCATCACTAAGCTAAGCATCCTGGGACTAAACAACTCCCTCTGCAACTGGATCCTGGACTTCCTGACGGGCCGTCCCCAGGTGGTGAGGGTAGGTAGCATCACATCTGCCACGCTGATCCGCAACACTGGAGCTTCACAGGGGTATGTGCTCAGTCCCCTCCTGTACTCCCTGTTCACCCACGACTGCATAGCCAGGCACGACTCCAACACCATCATTAAGTTTGCTGATGACACAACAGTGGTCGGTCTGATCACAGAGAACGACGAGACAGCCTATATGGAGGAGGTCAGAGACCTGGCCGTGTGGTGCCAGAATAACAACCTATCCCTCAACATAAGACTAAGGATGTGATTGTGGACTACAGGAAAAGGAGGGCCAAGTACGCCCCCAATCTCATCGATGGAGCTGTTGTGGAGCAGGTTGAGAGCTTCAAGTTTCTCGGTGTCCACATCAACAACAGACTAGAATGGTCCAAACACACCAAGACAGTCGTGTAGATGGCACGACAAAGCCTATTCCCCCTCGGGAAAGTATAAAGATTTGGCATGGGTTCTGAGATCCTCAAAAGGTTTTCAGCTGCAACATCGAGAGTATCCTGACTGGTTGATTCGCTGCCTGGTACGGCAATTGCTCGGCCTCTGACCTGCAAGGCACTACAGAGGGTAGTGCGTACGGCCCAGTACATCACTGAGGCTAAGCTGCCTGCCATCCAGGACCTCTACACCAGGCGGTGTCAGAGGGAAGCCCTAGAAATTTTCAAAGATCCCAGTCATAAACTGTACTCTCTACTACCGCATGGCAAGTGGTATCGGAGTGCCAAGTCTAGTGCAAAAAGGCTTCTCAACAGTTTCTACCCCCAAGCCATAAAACTCCTGAACAGGTAATCAAACGGCTACCCGGACTATTTGCATTGTGTGCTCCCCCAAAGCGCCCCCCAAACCCTCTTATGTTGCTGCTACTCTCTTTTTATCATATATGCATAGTCACTTTAACTACTGAATGTACATACTTCCTCAATTGGGCTGACCAACCAGTGCTTTGATTTGAACTGGGAAACTTGGGACGGCTCGGGTTCAGGGACTTTCATCAGTAGTAGGCCTAATGTAGTAACAAACTATAGTGCTGCACACAACATAAGCATAACCCATGTTTCTATTGTCTTGTAAGTACTACTAACAATGCAATTTCCCCCTGAGTACTTTTTCAGTGCTCAATTATTACATTTTTATTTAACCTGTATTTAACTACGCAAGTCAGTTAAGATCAAATTCTTATTTTACAATGACGGCCTACACCGGCCAAACACGGAAAATGCTGGGCCAATTGTGCGCTGCCCTATGGGACTCCCAATCACAGCCGGTTGTGATACAGCCTGGAATCAAACCAGGTTCTGTAGTGACGCCTCTAGCACTGAGATGCAGTGCCTTAGACCACTGCGCCACTCGGGAGCCCATTTGATGCCATAGAATTACTCTATATCTGCCGTAACCCAACACCCCCAGAGCGATGCCTAATTGAGCACTTTGAATCTCAATTTTTGGGGTTTAAAAATGTGTCTTTGCTCATCCGACTAGCCAGACAACATCTTTCTATCCTCTATCCCGCTATGCAGCAGCTAAGGAGGAATTATAAATGGTGTAAAACCTTCATTAGCAGTACCCGGTTGATTTATAGAGGCCAGTAAGCCTGCTGCTGAGGTCTTATGTAAAAACTGGACAGTCAAGGCCGTATTTAGCCTCCCGGTAATCAATCACTACAACACTATGAAGGATGGAGGGGGGAGAGAGGGAGAGGGGGTGAGAGAGAGTGGAGAGAAAGAAAGTGGGAGAGAGAGGGGAAGAGAGGGAGGAAGAGAGAGAGGGAGAGAGAGGGGGAAAGAGAGGGAAAGAGAGGGAGATGGAGAGAGAGGGAAAGAGAGGGGTAAGGGAATAAAGAAGAATGAGTAAAAGAGAGAGAAAGAAAGAGACAGGGGTCTGCATGACGGGAATCTGCTGGAACGAAGATATTCAACTGCAAGGAGCAGAGAGGGGAGGGCAGGCATACTTTTGACTTTGTAAAGGACATACAATGGATAAGCGTATCATAGTAACATGTCACGGTACATGTAAGTAGGTACTGTCTGTGTCTTTCACAATGGTGGACTTATCTTTTTTCTTCCTCATTTCAGATAATAATTTGACATTATGCAGCAGAAGTTGTTGTCTCGTAATATATAAATCAACTGTCAACTAAGCATTTCCCGTTCCAATTTAAATGCACAAATTTCCATAATGGGGCAAATCCGTGCTTTTCTGAAGGTGATATTGCCCTCATCAAAAACACCCCAAACTTGAGAGGGACTGTTTTGATCATTAATTCTGTAAGTAGTGCAGCATTTGAGCATCAACTGCCCATAAAACAGTCTGACAGGGAAATGAGGATATATTTATAATGTCTCCCCACTGTGTCCCCGGTGAACGTCTAGGAATCGGAGGCCATCATCAATAACACCAAGGCTACACTCCAATTGGCACCCTATTCACTATATAGTGCACTACTTTTGCACTTTATAGGGAATACTAGTGCACTTTATATGGAATACTCATGCACTTTATAGGGAATACTAGTGGACTTTATAGGGATTAGGGTGCCAATTGGGATAGAGACCGAAAGAGTTAGAGACCGCCTGTTAGGTGGCTACTGCTACTTATAGACAACTCTCTGAGCTTCGTCCACGTCCACGTGGATCACAGAGAAATCACCTCTGGAAACTGGCCCACACATTGCACCCAGAAGACACAGCGCAGCAGCAGCCAGTAAATACCAGCAGTGCTATGTAATGGTCCATCCACACTTGCCTTCCACTGGTCATGTGTCAGAAGAACAACAGTAACTAAAAACAAAACAAACCTCAATCTTTCACATAAATCAACATGAGTGTCAATCTGTTGCCAGATGCGACAATCTCCCAATATCCACCCCATCAAGGTGTCCTTTTAACTCAAGAAAATTGACAAAGCAACAGAGAGGCAGCAAGTGAAGGCTCAAGTCATTCATTTCTCTGGAGTAGGCCTGCACCGCACCATGCTTTGAGGACTGGGATGACCTTTTCCTGGCTTAGAGAGAGCAGAGACGAATGGTACCAAACAAATGAGACATTAGAATAGAGAGGCAGGGGAGACAGGGGGAGAGGGAGAGGGTGGGGTGGGGGAGATAGAACATAGGAGGGGGAGAAGGGAAGTGGAGTGAGTGAGGGGGAGAGAGAGAGTGAGGGCGAGAGAGAGAGAGAAAAAATCCTTCCGCATACAAACAGGAGAGACATAATTAATGGATCTGAGGCATGTCATTGTCACACCAGCAAACCCTCTTACCTCCTCTTAGAACAGAAGACATGAGAAAGAGATAACTAATAGACAGATTGGCCATGTCCTGAAACATTCTTTCAGAAGGGTATGGCTACTGAGCATGTTCCCATTGACCCATAACTTTCACCCAGTGGTGACTAATCAGGGTTTAGTTGAAGGACCGAATGGCTACCCAATTTTAGAGGTGTGTGAAATATCTTAATATGTCGTAAGGAAATGGAATCTCCAGAATGAATAGTATACATTTCACAAGAGGAAATTGAGGAAATGGTTGGACATAACTGCCCTCTTCGGTGAAAACTCAGATATCATTAAATCATGCTGACCTACGTTAGACATGAAATGTAACCACTATCTTCACTTACTGGGCAGATTACTGTCCTATTAACTCTCTGGGCTTGGTGTCCCGCTAGCGGGATAACAACATCCGGTGAAATAGGAGAGCGCCAAATTCAAATGACAAAGTTGTGATATTAAACATTCATGAACATACAAGTGCCTTACATTATTTAAAAGCTTAACTTCTTGTTAATCCAACCTCGTTGTCAGATTTCAAAAAGGCTTCACGGCGAAAGCATACCCTGCGATTATCGGAGGACAGCGCCCCACATCGAAATACTTTTTCAACCAGCACCGGCTTCACAAAAATCATAAATAGCGATAAAATAAATCACTTACCTTTAAAGATCTTCCTCTGTTTGCAATCCCAAGGGTCCCAGCTACACAATGAATGTTCGTTTTGTTCGATAATGTCCTTCTTTATGTCCAAAAACACAGTTTAGTTGGCGCCATTGATTTCAGTAATCCACTCCTTCAACATGCATACAAAAAGCTAACAGTAAACTTCATCCAAACAAGTTAAACAATGTTTCTAATCAATCCTCTGGTAGCCTAATATGTAAATAACTGATCATATTTCAGATGGAAAGAACGGTGTTCAATAGGAAAGGAAAATAACGAAGAGCGTGCCCTCATTCACGCACGCCAAAAGCCTACCTTTCCTGATGAGAACACTTTGGATAAACTACAACTAGTTGTTCGTAATTAATATACAAGCCTGAAACCCTGTATAAAGACGGTTGACATCTTGCGGAAGCCATAGGAACTGCAATCTGGGAGCTATTTTTATATATAGACCCATAGACTTCCATTGGAAAGGCCTGTAACCCCCCCCAAAAAAGAATCTGATAGGATTTTCCTCAGGTTTTCGCCTGCCATAGCAGTTATGTTGTACTCACAGACATTACTTTAACAGTTTTAGAAACTTCAAGGTGTTTTCTATCTAATTGTACCAATTATATGCATATCCTAGCTTCTGGGCCTGAGTAGCAGGCAGTTTACTATGGGCATGTCAGTCAGGCAGAAATTCAGTATACTGCCTCCTAGCCCTAAGAAGAGAACAGTCGATGTTTAATCTCATATCCTGACTTACAGTATATCCCCCTGCCTTGAATGGCCTGTCCTGCCGTGACATGAAATGCTGTCTAGATTGGACAGAGACCAAGCTATAGCATAGGGACACTGCTAGACACGTGTGTTAGGTTAACCGTGTGTATCCTCTATGCTTGGCCTGGCATGCTATACCAGATAAAGTGGATAGAGCTATGCCGTGCACCCACTGCTATACACTTATGTTAGGTTAACCGTGTGTATCCTCTATGCTTGGCCTGGCATGCTATACCAGATAAAGTGGATAGAGCTATGCCGTGCACCCACTGCTATACACTTATGTTAGGTTAACCGTGTGTATCCTCTATGCTTGGCCTGGCATGGTATACCAGATAAATTGGACAGAGCTATGCCGTGCACCCACTGCTATACACTTATGTTAGGTTAACCGTGTGTATCCTCTATGCTTGGCCTGGCATGCTATACCAGATAAAGTGGACAGAGCTATGCCGTGCACCCACTGCTATACACTTATGTTAGGTTAACCGTGTGTATCCTCTATGCTTGGCCTGGCATGCTATACCAGATAAAGTGGACAGAGCTATGCCGTGCACCCACTGCTATACACTTATGTTAGGTTAACCGTGTGTATCCTCTATGCTTGGCCTGGCATGGTATACCAGATAAAGTGGACAGAGCTATGCCGTGCACCCACTGCTATACACTTATGTTAGGTTAACTGTATCAAATAACACCTGAAAGGTACTGCAATTGCAGCCATTGACCATGCTGCTGGAGAAGGCTTTAATTGGGTGTGGGCGTATTGAGCGCTCCTCTCCCTCACATCTACGGTCGATGCGCCTAGCAGGACGAGTGGTCAAAGTCAGAGCTGTGTCCCAAATGGCACCCTATTCCCTTTCATAGTGCATTACTTTTGACTAGGGCCTATAGGGTTCTGGTCAACTATAGTGCACTATGTAGAGAATAGGATTGGTATTTGGCACCCAGGCAGAGCCTCCTATCCTCCTTCACCTCCTCCACTCCTCTCCTCCCTCTCAGATCCATGTTTCAGCCCCGGAGTCATGGGTGAGGCGCGCTTTCATGTTAGCGTGATCCTCAGCTGGGTGGAGATCATGAGATAACAGATTACAGCCCTCCTCCCTCTCCTAAGAACTACCAGTAGATCTCCTGACCTGTCCTGTCCTCGCATTGGCCCAGTGATTAGTAGTAAAGACATGTAGTCTTCACCTGATCTGTCCTCACATTTGCCTGGTGTTTAGTAGTAAAGACATGTAGTCTTCGCTTGTCCTGTCTTCACATTGGCCTTGTCACACCCTGACCATAGTTTGCTTTGTATGTTCTATAATTTGTTTGGTCAGGGTGTGATCTGAGTGGGCATTCTATGTTGGATGTCTTGTTTGTCTGTTTCTGTGTTTGGGTCTGATATGGTTCTCAATCAGAGGCAGGTGGTAGTCATTGTCTCTGATTGGGAGCCATATTTAGGTTGCCTGTTTGGTGTTGGGTTTTGTGGGTGATTGTTTCTGTCTTTGTTTGTTACACCAGATAGGGCTGTTTTCGGTTTTTCACATTTCTTGTTTTGTATATTGTTCATTTATCATCTTCATTAAAGATGTATCACAATAACCATGCTGTGTTTTGGTCCACCTCTCCTTCAACAGAAGAATCCCGTGACAGGCCTAGTGTATAGGATTAAAGACATGTAGTTTTCCCCTGATCTGTCCTGTCCTCTCATTGGCCTAGTGATTAGTAGTAAAGACATGTAGTCTTCACATTGGCCTAGTGTATAGGTTTAAAGACATGTAGTTTTCATCTGAACCGTCCTGTCCTCTCATTGGCCTAGTGATTAGTAGTAAAGACATGTAGTCTTCACATTGGCCTAGTGTATAGGAGTAAAGACATGTAGTCTTCGTTTGTCCTGTCTTCACATTGGCCTAGTGTATAGGAGTAAAGACATGTAGTCTTCGTTTGTCCTGTCTTCACATTGGCCTAGTGTATAGGAGTAAAGACATGTAGTTTTCACCTGACCTGATTCCCAGAGCCACGACGGGCTCTCGCATTCACACAAGGCTACATAACAAGGTAAAATTAAAATGACTACTGGCCAGCCATGTATGAATACACAAGTAATCTTCCATACATGATGTATTGTGTAATTATGAGAATCACGGTAAAATGATGGATGTCTACCACACCTTATCCACACTTTATCTTGAACATAAGGGATTTACTGTAGCATATATCCCAGAGAAAAGCTGCTTACATGCAACTATGGTAGGCTATACGGCCAGTATCCAATATCAGATTACAGGGAAGAAACATCACGACCACAGAGTGTGCTGTCATTAAGTATCAACGTGTAGTAAATGTGTTGGTGTAAATCCGAGTTGAAATCTAATTTCAGGCAACAACAGCCTGATGTGTGTCGTTTTTCCATTATTCATAGAAATGACCAAAACATCACGAGTGCAAAGTGCACTGTCATGAAATCAGGCACATTTAATGCTCCAAATCATGCTTGAAATAGATTCAGCTTCATTAACACAAGGCCTGCTCTTATTGCAGGCAGAAACATCCTGGTGTGTTGTGTTCTTCCATTGTTGAAGGAAATTACGTTTCTATTACTTTCTACAGAACATCACATTAAAATCCCCTGGAGTCGATGTCTTTGCCCCGTAGGAAATCTAATTAGCATAATAAAGAAAGCCCCATAAAAGGCAGTCAGTGAAACCTAGAGATATCTGTCTCAATCGACCACATACGCTGATGTCACACTTCCACATCTGGTTTGAAAGGTGACAGAGCAAGAGCGATTTTTGTCAGACCATGAGGTACAATTTAAATGACTACTGGCCAACTGAAAATCTGTCTTCTCGCAAAATTGTCTGTAGAGTCCGGATGATTTGGCCACAAATGTCTTGGGAGTCGTCTGAATTTGTTACAGCCGATCTGCCAACTTCTGTCTATAGCGTCTGAACAGTTTGGGCTACACACCACTCTGTGGAAAGGTGAGACTCATGTACACATACTGTACATGTCAGTTGTTTTTCTCTCTTGTGACGCCCACAAGCCTCACAAGACTCGTCTGGAGGTTCCCCGACACCAGTTGAAAAAAATGAATGGAACTACTGTATACTGTATATGGAAACTGTTTTGTGGCAAAGATAAGGGGTTAAATACATGATCTCTCTTATATCTCTCAGATATAGGACTGACACTTCAGAACAAACTTCCTTCAGATGTTTTGGGGGGGACTGTCTGTTGTTCTATGTAGTGAATCTGTTATGCAATGCATTTGTATGGGCTAGTAGCAGTAATGCACAAAATAATGTGTTCCCAACTACATTTTACAAATATTTTTTTATACTTCAAGAGGTCTTCAAATTCTAAATCAAATACCCTATACTGTATGTATAAAAGTATGTGTACTCCCTTTCAAATTAGTGGATACGGCTATTTCAGCCACACCCGTTGCTGACAGGTGTATAACGTTGAGCACACAGCCATGCAATCTCCATGCACAAACATTAGCAGTAGAATGGGTTTACTGAAGAGCTCAGTGACTTTCAATGTGTCACAGTCATCGGATGCCACCTTTCCAACAAGTCAGTATGTCAAATTTCTGCCCTGCTAGAGCTGCTCCGGTCAACTTAAAGTGCTTTTGCGAATAATGGCGCCAGAGGGGATGGCAAGCCTTTTACAGGCTCCTAACCAACTGTCCTTCTATGCATAGTCACTTTACAAATGACCTTGACTAACCTGTACCCCCACACATTGACTCGGTACCGGTACCCCCTGCATATAGCCTCGGTATTGTTATGTAATTTTCTGGTGTTACTTTTTGATTAGATTTTTTTTACTATCGTTTCTTTAGTAAAAAAAATTAAGCAATTTCTTGAACTGCATTGTTTGTTAAACGACGTGTAAGTAAGCATTTCATGGTAAGGTTATCCGCTCATGTGACAAATAACATTTGATTTGATGTGGAAACATCTAGGAGCAACGCACAACGTGTAAAAATCATCTGTCCTCGGTTGCAACACTCACTACCAAACTGAGTTCCAAACTTCCTCGGAAGCAACGTCAGCACAATAACTGTTTGTTGGGACTCTGGAGCAGTGGAAACGCATTCGCTCGAGTGATGAATCACACTTCACCATCTGGCAGTTCAACAGATGAAAATGGCTTGGGGGATGACAGGAAAATGCTACTTGACTCAATGCATAGTGCCAACTATAAAGTTTGGTAGAGGAGGAATAATGGTTTAGGGCTGTTTTTCATGGTTTCGGGCTAGGCCCCTTAGTTCCAGTAAAGGGAAATCTTAAAACTACAGCAGACAATGACATTCTAGACGATTCTGTGCTTCCAATGGTGTGAGCCCTGACCTCAACCCCATCAAACACCTTTGGAATCATTTACATGCCGAATGCTATTGTGGCTTAACGGAAGCAAGTCCCCGCACAAATGTTCCAACATCAAGTAGAAATGGAGGCTGTTATAGCAGCAAAGGTGGGACCAACTCCATATTAATGCTAATGATTTTGGAATGAGATGTTCGACGAGCATTTGTCCACATTCTTTTAGTCATGTAGTGTAGCTAAATGATCCTTGGTACGACCTTCTTAAAACAATTACATAAAGTTTAGTAGAAATCCCTAGCTTAGATAGGGCTTAGACTGTTATGGGTTAAGATATCTTGAAACAATCAAAGCACATTTGACAATCCACTAATGTGTAGCTAATCAACACTATAAATGAGCTGTGGCGGGGTTACACTGTTGTTTTAAGTAAATGTGAATTTAGCCAAGTATGTATCATTACAAGTTGGTTTGTTGACAGATTATAGGGCTGACGTTAGACCTTTGTGGCTTTTAGACATTTACAGAATTAAATCTCGACTGCATGAGAAGGTGTTTGCACAACCAAATCAGTCATTGGCAATTACAGCAATTTCATCAACATTTTTCTCAATTATACATTGCAAACAAACCATGTGATCCAAGTTGTCTTAAACCACGGTCTTCAAGAATCTTGGTGTAATGAATTTCCTCCTCTTCTTCCGAAGAGGAGAGGCGAAACGGATCAGAGGACCAATACGCGGCGTGGTAATTGTCCATGGTTCTTTTTAATACGTTAAGGTACACATGAACAACTGACTACAAAAAACAAGAAATGTGAAAACTCAAAACAGTCCTATCTGGTACAAAGACAGAGACAGGAACAAACACACAGTGAAACCCAGGCTACCTAAGTATGATTCTCAATCAAAGACAACTAATGACACCTGCCTCTGATTGAGAACCATACTAGGCCGAAACATAGAAATACCCAAAACATAGAAAAACAAACATAGACTGCCCACCCAACTCACGCCCTGACCATACTAACTAAATACAAAACACAGGTAATAAAGGTCAGAACGTGACACTTGGTAAATATTGATAATTAAAATGACCATAGAACAGACTCTCAGATCCCAGATTATACCTGTAAAATTGCTTTCCCTGATCTAAAAAGCTGTTAAACCAGTTGGATCACTGCTGGTAGTGAAATGTGTTAGAAACAGAGTGGTATCATCAGCATCTAGGCCTATTTTTTCCACACGAGCAAAAGCCAGGGATTTATCCTGCAAATATGGCCTACCGTGTCCACAGTAATTAAACCTCACACTTTCATCGATCCGCCGCTCCTTCTCTCCACCCTTCCTTCCCTCCCTCCCTCCCTCTATCCCTCTTGCCCTCCCTCCCAACCCTCCCTCACCTTCTCTCACCCCTCATTTCCTCCCTCCCACTGTCCACCCCTCCCTCCCTCCCTCACTCCCTCCCTCCCTCCCTCCTTCCCATTCTTCAATCACTCCCTCCCGCTCTCCCTCTGTCCCTCTCTGTCCATCCACCCCTCCCTCCAATCCCTCCCTCCCTCCATCCACCCACCCATCCCTCCCCATCCCTCCCTCCTTCTCTCCACCCATCTCTCCTTCTCTCTCTCTCACTCCCCTCCCTCACCTTCTCTCACACCCCCCTCCGTCCACCATTCTCTCATCCCTCCCTCCCTCCCTCTCTCTGTCCACCCATCCCTTCCTCCCTCTGTCCGTCCATCTCTTCTTCCCTCTCTCTGTCCACCCATCCCTTCCTCCCTCTGTCCGTCCATATCTTCCTCCCTCTCTCTGTCCACCCATCCCTTCCTCCCTCTGTCCGTCCATCTCTTCCTCCCTCTCTCTGTCCACCCATCCCTTCCTCCCTCTGTCCGTCCATCTCTTCCTCCCTCTCTCTGTCCACCCATCCCTTCCTCGCTCTGTCCGTCCATCCCTTCCTCCCTCTGTCCGTCCATCCCTTCCTCCCTCTGTCCGTCCATCTCTTCCTCCCTCTCTCTGTCCACCCATCCCTTCCTCCCTCTGTCCGTCCATCTCTTCCTCCCTCTCTCTGTCCACCCATCCCTTCCTCCCTCTGTCCGTCCATCTCTTCCTCCCTCTCTCTGTCCACCCATCCCTTCCTCCCTCTGTCCGTCCATCTCTTCCCCCCTCTTTCTGTCCACCCATCCCTCCTTCCCTCTGTCCGTCCATCTCTTCCTCCCTCTCTCTGTCCACCCATCCCTTCCTCCCTCTGTCCGTCCATCTCTTCCACCCATCCCTCCTTCCCTCTGTCCGTCCATCTCTTCCTCCCTCTCTCTGTCCACCCATCCCTTCCTCCCTCTGTCCGTCCATCTCTTCCCCCCTCTCTCTGTCCACCCATCCCTCCTTCCCTCTGTCCGTCCATCTCTTCCTCCCTCTCTCTGTCCACCCATCCCTCCTTCCATCTGTCCGTCCATCTCTTCCTCCCTCTCTCTGTCCACCCATCCCTCCTTCCCTCTGTCCGTCCATCTCTTCCTCCCTCCCCTGATATTAGACTCTTTAGCTAGATCCTTTCCTCTCATGCCAATTCAATAGATATTCATTTTTGATTACAAACATTTTTTTTAGATGAAAATCATTAACCATTAAACATGCAATAAAATACTGCACAACTCAATTAAATACAATTGTACCATTGTTTGCACTTCCCTAATGACTCAGGTATTTAATCTATGTCTGTGTCACATATTTTTATTAATTCCTGTTAAGTGCTATGCTCACAAGCTTCAGTTTGTCACGTTCTGAACTTAGTTCCTTTGTTTTGTCTTTGTTTTAGTATAGTCAGGGCGTGAGTTGGGGTGGGCAGTCTATGTTTGTTTTTCTATGTTGGTTTTTGAGTTTGGCCTGGTATGGTTCTCAATCAGAGGCAGGTGTTGTTAGTTGTCTCTGATTGAGAGACAACTAACTTCTCGCTACTCCTCCTCAGAAGAGGAGGACGAGATACACAGTTACACAGTTCCAAAGGTCATGTTCGTATGATGTAATACCATGTGCTGTTGCATGGAGCTTCATGTAAGAGAGGTATATTTAGGAATCTGGGGGTGGGGGATGATGAAATTGCGATGATAATATATTATTTACTGATTAAATGCCAAAATTGCTGTCTCATTAAAGTAATTTGTAGATACAAAAATGCCTAAACACAATAATATTATAATATATATAATACATCTCATAACAAGAATACATTGCTGTGAATCACAAAGTGATTAACCTGAAGTAATCCCTATGCAGAATGTACTGAATTGTAGTTAGTGTCAAGATCTCCAATTCCCTGGGTCCTTGACTCAGATGTCGAAAAAGCTCAAATCCTCAGGCTTCCCCAGTTCCTCCATTCTCTTCTGACCTCACATCAACATCTTATGCAAAGCTGGTGAAGCGAATAGAGAGAGAGAGCAGATGAGGTCCTTGACTGATCCCTGGCCCTGCTTCTCTTGCTTCTCTTTCATATCCAGCATAGATTTGCTGCCTGCTCATTGACATGTAAGAGCTGCCTGACCAGGGCTCGTTGACATGGGCATGTTCCTGGAATTGAAAGGGGAGATTGCCTCATCAGCCTGAGGTGATGAGAGAAGACGGAGAGGGAAGAAGGGGGAAGGAGAGTAGAAGAATGAGAGGGAGGGGGAGGAGAGGGAAGAAGACTGAAGAAAACAGAGAGAGAAGAAGAGAGAAGGAGTGGGACATAGAGGGAATGAGAGAGAAGGAGAGGAGAGGAGAGGAGAGAGAAGGAGAGTAAAAGAAGCGAGAAAGCGAGAGAAGGACAGGAGTTGAGAGAGAAGGAGAGGAGAGAGGTGAGGAGAAAGAAGGAGAGGAGAAGAGAGAGAAAGAGGAGAAGAGAGAAAAGGAGAGAAAAGGAGAGGAGAGAGAAGGAGAGGAGAGGAGAGAAAAGGAGAGGAGAGAAAAGGAGAGGAGAGAAGGAGAGGAGTTGAGAGAGAAGGAGGTGGGGGGGGAGAGAAGAGAAAAGAAATTACAGAGATCCTGGTCCTGTCCTGAAACGGCCCTTAGCTCTCTGGACTCTGGGAGGATTTGATCGATTTAAGCAGTGTGTCAAAAGCTGCACGTTGCCTATTGCCTATTGTGTTCACCTGTCCAATCCTCTCAGACACTCTGCACGTGTATAGAGGGCAGGAGGCTAGTGTTTCTGGACAGGGACCTAAAACATCTTAGGAACTCTGGAAGATGTATCAGATTTATTTATTTATTATTTACCTCAAATCTGAAATCCACAATAGAAGCTAGCCAGAAGCTAACCAGAAGCTAGCCAGAAGCTAACCAGAAGCTAGCCAGAAGCTAACCAGAAGCTAGTCAGAAGCTAGCCAGAAGCTAGCCAGTTTACTGGCTAATGTTAGTATTCAGCTAACCACGGTTTCTGGTCATCAGCTATCCTTTGGCTCAAAAATCTATCGCCAGTTTTGTACAACGCGTCTCAGACCAGAACATACCAGACCTATTTTTCTCTCCATATCCCCGGATTTCAATCCCAAGCTCTGGAAATGTACACCTGGATCTCGCAGTTAGCTAGCTGCTATCCGTGTGACTATTGGCTTACGTTGATCCCAGAGCAAACATCAATTATTCCGGAGCTAGCCAGATGAAAAGTTCCATCAGCCACTCCTGGGCTACAATCACCTATCCGGACCTGTTTAACTGATAATGCGGAGCCCCACCGGGCCTTCACGACTGGACTACCAACGTTATCTATACGAGGGAGTTATCCAACTGGCCCCTCCGCCGCAACGTTACCTGAACGCCCATCTGTGACACGCTAATCATTAGCAGTCTTATCGGCTGCTATCTGAATAAGTCTATCGGACAATTTTTCTTGGGTCATTATAACTATATCTATTTTGCCAATTGCATTGATCCCCTCTACCACACGGAACCCCACTAATCTACCGACGGAAACACAAGAGGTTGCTAAAAACAGACCTCCATCCTGTGCTAGCTTGCTACCGATGGCCCGGCTAGCTGTCTGAATCGCCGTGACCAACCAACCTCACTACTCACTGGACCCTTATGATCACTCGACTAAGGATGCCTCTCCTTAATGTCAATATGCCTTGTCCATTGCTGTTCTGGTTAGTGTTAATTGTCTTATTTCACTGTAGAGCCAGATAGCCCTGCTCACTATACCTTTTCCAACCTATCTGTTCCACCACTCACACATGCGATGACATCACCTGGTTTCAATGATGTTTCTAGAGACAATATCTCTCATCATCACTCAATACCTAGGTTTACCTCCACTGTATTCTATCATACCTTTGTCTGTACATTATACCTTGAAGCTATTTTATCGCCCCCAGAAACCTAATTTTACTCTCTGTTCCAGACGTTCTAGATGACCAATTCTCATAGCTTTTAGCCATACCCTTATCCTACTCCTCCTCTGTTCCTCTGATGTGTGCCTAGCTCAGTGCCTAGCTCCTATTCCCCAGGCGCTCTCTTTTAATGACTTCTGTAACCGTAATAGCCTTGGATTCATGCATGTTAACATTAGAAGCCTCCTCCCTAAGTTTGTTTTATTCACTGCTTTAGCACACTCTGCCAACCCGGATGTTCTAGCCGTGTCTGAATCCTGGCTTAGGAAGACCACCAAAAATTCTGAAATTTTCATCCCTAACTACAACATTTTCAGACAAGATAGAACGGCCAAAGGGGGCGGTGTTGCAATCTACTGCAAAGATAGCCTGCATAGTTCTGTCCTACTATCCATGTCTGTACCCAAACAATTTGAACTTCTACTTTTAAAAATCCACCTCTCTAAAAACAAGTCTCTCACCATTGCCACCTAGTATAGACCACTCTCTGCCCCCAGCTGTGCTCTGGACACCATATGTGAACTGATTGCCCCCCATCTATCTTCAGAGCTCGTGCTGCTAGGCAACCTAAACTGGATTATGCTTACCACCCCAGCCATCCTACAATCTAAGCTTGATGCCCTAAATCTCACACAAATGATCAATGAATCTACCAGGTACCACCCCAAAGACGTAAAAACGGGCACCCTCATAGATATCGTCCTACCATATTGCCCTCTAAATACACCTCTGTTGTTTTCAACCAAGATCTCAGCGATCATTGCCTCATTGCCTGCATCCGTAATGGGTCAGCTGTCAAATGACCTCCACTCATCGCTGTCAAACGCTCCCTGAAACACTTCAGCGAGCAGGCCTTTCTCATCGACCTGGCCGGGGTATCCTGTAATGATATTGATCTCATCCCGTCAGTAGAGGATGCCTGGTTATTTTTTTAAAATGCCTTCTTCACCGTCTTAAATAAGCATGCCCCATTCAAGAAATTTAGAACCAGGAACAGATATAGCCCTTGGTTCTCTCCAGACCTGACTTCCCTTAACCAACACAAAAACATCCTATGGCGTTCGGCATTAGCATCGATCAGCCCCCATGATATGCAACTTTTCAGGGAAGCTTGAAACCAATATACACAGGCAGTTAGAAAAGCCACGGCTAGCTTTTTCAGGCAGGATTTTGCTTCCTGCAACACAAACTCAAAAACGTTCCGGGACACTGTAAAGTCGATTGAGAATAAGAACACCTCCTCCCAGCTGCCCACTGCACTGAAGATAGGAAACATTGTCACCACCGATAAATCCACTATAATTGATAGCATTTTTCTACGGCTGGCCATGCTTTCCACCTGGCTACCCCTACCCCGGTCAACAGCATCTCCTTCTCCCAAATTCAGTCAGCTGATGTTCTGAAAGAGCTTAAAAATCTGGACCCCAACAAATCAGCCGGGCTAGACAATCTGGACAGTTTCTTTCTAAAATGATCTGCCAGAATTGTTGCCACCCCTATTACTAGCCTGTTCACCCTCTCTTTCGTGTCGTCTGAGATTCCCAAAGATTGGAAAGCAGCTGTGGTCATGCCCCTCTTCAAAGGGGGGGACACTCTTGACCAAAACTGCTACAGACCTATACCTATCCTACCCAGCCTTTCTATGGTCTTCGAAAGCCAAGTCAACAAACAGATTACCGACCATTTCGAATCCCACCATACCTTCTCCGCTATGCAATCTGGTTTCAGAGCTGGTCATGGGTGCACCTCAGCCATGCTCAAGGTCCTAAATGATATCTTAACCGCCATCGATAAGAAACAATGCGTGCTGCCGTATTCATTGACCTGGACAAGGCTTTTGACTCTGTCAATCATCACATCCTCATCGGCAGACTCGACAGCCTTGGTTTCTCAAATGATTGCCTCGCATGGTTCACCAACTACTTCTATAATAGAGTTCAGTGTTTCAAATCGGAGGGTCTGTTGT
Organism: Oncorhynchus keta; assembly: GCF_023373465.1. Lineage (NCBI taxonomy): Eukaryota > Metazoa > Chordata > Actinopteri > Salmoniformes > Salmonidae > Oncorhynchus > Oncorhynchus keta. The sequence continues at coordinate 45,970,341 of NC_068435.1, read as the reverse complement.
CCGGGTTTCTGGCAGTCTCTATGGGAGTGCCAGAGGGTTCAATTCTTGGACCGACTCTCTTCTCTGTATACATCAATGATGCCGCTCTTGCTGCTGGTGAGTGTCTGGTCCACCTCTACGCAGACGACACGGTTCTGTATAATTCTGGCCCTTCTTTGGACACTGTATTAACAACCCTCCAGACGAGCTTCAATGCCATACAACTGTCCTTCCGTGGCCTCCAATTGCTCTTAAATACAGGTAAAACTAAATGTATGTTCTTGAACCGATCGCTGCCTGCACCTGCCCGCCTGTCCAACATCACTACTCTGGACGGCTCTGACTTAGAATACGTGGACAACTACAAATACCTAGGTATCTGGTTAGACTGTAAACTCTCCTTCCAGACTCACATCAAACATCTCCTATCCAAAGTAAAATCTAAAATTGGCTTCTTATAACACAACAAAGCATCCTTCACTCATGCTGCCAAACATACCCTTGTAAAACTGACCATCCTACCAATCCTTGACTTCGACAATGTCATTTACAAAATATCCTCCAATACCCTACTCAATAAATTGGATGCAGTCTATCACAGTGCCATTCGTTTTGTCACCAAATCCCCATATACTACCCACCACTGCGACCTGCTCCAGGTCATCTACAAGACCCTGTTAGGTAAAGTCCCCCCTTATCTCAGCTTGCTGGTCACCATAGCAGCACCCACCTGTAGCACGCGCTCCATCAGGTATATCTCTCTGGTCACCCCCAAAACCAATTCTTCCTTTGGCGGCCTCTCCTTCCAGTTCTCTGCTGCCTGGAACGGACTGGAACGAACTACAAAACCTCTGAAACTGGAAACACTTATCTCCCTCACTAGCTTTAAGCACCAGCTGTCAGAGCAGCTCACAGATTACTGCACCTGTACATAGCCCATCTATAATTTAGCCCAAACAACTACCTCCTCCCCCTACTGTATTTATTAATTTATTTTGCTCCTTTGCACCCCATTATTTATATCTCTACTTTGCACATTCTTCCACTGCAAATCAACCATTCCAGTGTTTTATTTGCTATATATTATTTACTTCGCCACCATGGCCTTTTTTTGCCTTTACCTCCCTTATCTCACCTCATTTGCTCACATTGTTTATATACGTATTTTTCTACTGTATTATTGACTGTATGTTTGTTTTACTCCACGTGTAACTCTGTGTTGTTGTATGTGTCGAACTGCTTTGCTTTATTTTGGCCAGGTTGCAATTGTAAATGAGAACTTGTTCTTAACTTGCCTACCTACCTCCTGTAGGTTCATGCTCTACAACATCCGCAGAGTACGACCCTGCCTCACACAGGAAGCAGCGCAGGTCCTAATCCAGGCACTTGTCATCTCCCGTCTGGATTACTGCAACTCGCTGTTGGCTGGGCTCCCTGCCTGTGCCATTAAACCCCTACAACTCATCCAGAACGCCGCAGCCCGTCTGGTGTTCAACCTTCCCAAGTTCTCTCACGTCACCCCGCTCCTCCGCTCTCTCCACTGGCTTCCAGTTGAAGCTCGCATCCGCTACAAGACCATGGTGCTTGCCTACGGAGCTGTGAGGGGAACGGCACCTCAGTACCTCCAGGCTCTGATCAGGCCCTACACCCAAACAAGGGCACTGCGTTCATCCACCTCTGGCCTGCTCGCCTCCCTACCACTGAGGAAGTACAGTTCCCGCTCAGCCCAGTCAAAACTGTTCGCTGCTCTGGCCCCCCAATGGTGGAACAAACTGTCTAGAGACAGGACAATGTGACAGAAACATCCAGATAGAAAACGATAAAAAGGAATAATCTGATAATCCTACTTAAATGTAAACTACATTAACACCAGCATACACACATTATCTTGGATTATAGTGAGCACTTGTAACGCTTGTCTTCGTCCTCCTCAGACGAGTAGTAAGAAATGTCAGACCAATGCGCAGCGTGGAAGGTGTCCATATTGTATTGAATACGAATACCGAACACGACAAACAGTCCCGAACAGTCCTGAACGGTGAAGCAAAACACAGAACAGAAAATAATCACCCACAACTCAAAGGTGAAACCAGGCTACATAAATACGATTGATAGCTGCCTCTGATTGAGAACCATACCAGGCCATGTTCCCGTAGCCAGGTCAGTGCGATTGGCGGGCGGCTCCGGCAGCACCTGACTGGTGGGCGGCTCTGGCAGCTCAGGACAGACGGGAGACTCTGGCAGCTCAGGACAGACGGGATACTCTGTAGGGAGGAGACGAGATACAGCCTGGTGCGGGGGGCTGCCACCGGAGGCCTGGTGTGTGGAGGAGGCACCGGATAGACCTGACCGTGGAGGCACACTGGAGGTCTCGAGCACTGAGCCTGCGAGCACTTAGCCTGCCCAACCCTACCTGGCTGGATCCTCCCCGTAGCCAGGCCAGTGCGACGAGGTGGAATCGACTGCACTGGGCTGTGCTGCCGAACCGGGGACACCATGCGCAGGGCTGGTGCCATGTACCTCAGCCTGAGGAGACGCACTGGAGACCAGATGCGCTGAGCCAGCTTCATGGCATCTGGCTCGATGCCCACTCTAGCCCGGCCAATACGAGGCGCTGCTATGTAACGTACCGGGCTATGCCTACGCACCGGGGACACCGTGCGCCTCACGGCATAACACGTGCCAGCCCGGTCCACCTCTCTCCACGGTAAGCACAGGGAGTTGGCTCAGGTCTCCTACCTGACTTAGCCATACTCCCCGTGTGCCCCCGCCCAATAACTTTTTGGGGCTGCCTCTCGTCCCAGCCGTGCTGCCGTGCTGCCTCCTCATATGTTCACTGCCTCCAGTTCTACCTTAGGGCGGCAATATTCTCACGGCTGTACCCAGGGTCCCTTGCCATTCAAGATCTCCTCCCAAGTCCAGGAGTCTTGATCCCGCTGTTCCTGGGTACCACGCTGCTTGGTCCGGTTGTGGTGGGTGATTCTGTAACGCTTGTCTTCGTCCTCCTCAGACGAGGAGTAAGAAATGTCAGACCAATGCGCAGCGTGGTAGGTGTCCATATTGTATTTAATACGAATACGGAACACTTGAACAAAAACAATAAAATGACAAAAACGAACAGTCCTGAACGGTGAAACAAAACACAGAACAGAAAAGAATCACCCACAACTCAAAGATGAAACCAGGCTACATAAATACGATTGATAGCTGCCTCTGATTGAGAACCATACCAGGCCAAACACAGAAATCCCAAATTATAGAAAAAAGAACATAGACCACCCACCCCAACTCACGCCCTGACCATACTAAAACAAAGACAAAACAAAGGAACTAAGGTCAGAACGTGACAAACTGTGGACTTCCTGAAACCCACTATATTTATTTTCCTTCTGTTGCCATCAATTTAGGATTTTACATGATGTATTGTTGCTTTTCACCTTCTGTTTTCAATGATTATGTATGCCATTGACAATAGTATTTGAATAAAGCCAGGTTACCAAACACACTACTAAAGGTTATGTTGGGTGAAACGTAAACATCTATCTGCCAATAGACGTGTGAACCCTAATTCACAGTAGTAATAGTAATAATTAACAACTCATAATAATTCCATTATTGTCTTCTGTAAGAAATACCTACATATCATAATATAATTACAATCATAACTTGTTTTAAACCATTTGTGAGAGCTAATGGTGAAGGGAAACATTACATTTGCTAGTGCCATGGAGACTGAGGGGAGGATTGAAGTGATAACAGTGAATGAAGTGAAACAAATTACCTCATTCCAATTGGAGACGACATTTAATTGTCTTTATCTACCGAGGAGGTGGTATTAGACTCCAAACAATCGAGAGAGAGAGAGAGAGAGAGAGAGAGAGAGAGAGAGAGAGAGAGAGAGAGAGAGAGAGAGAGAGAGAGAGAGAGAGAGAGAGAGAGAGAGAGAGAGAGAGAGAGAGAGAGAGAGAGAGAGAGAGAGGATATTGTTGTTGTAACCAACAGATGATGCAGGCCAATAACAAGATGCCATTAGGATGATGAACTGGGTTTGGGGTTGTTATTAAGGTGGTAGAATGGACTGTTCTTAATTTTGGCACATCTAACAGACCTGGTTTCAAACACTATTTGAAATAATGTAAAATATGTTATCGGTGCTTGATTGAGCTTGCCTGGCCCAACAGAAACAATACAATTCACACAACTGCAAACCCTGCCCATCTGTCACTTCAGGTAGGCTAAAGTATTTGAAATATGTAAAATACTAATTGAACCCAGATCTGATTGTCTTTAACCAACATGATGCTAGCTAAAGTACAGTACAGTAAGTGAGAGAGAGAGTACCAGTAGAGAATTGTTTTAAGAGAAAGTACAAATTAAACTCCATATGTGAGAGAGAGAGAGAGAGAGAGAGAGAGAGAGAGAGAGAGAGAGAGAGAGAGAGAGAGGGAGAGAGAGAGAGAGGGAGAGAGAGAGAGAGCGAGGGAGAGAGAGAAAAATCTGTAGGACTGATTCTCTATGTACCTACACTTTCTCCTTGTCCTGTCTTACTTTGACCTAAAGTTACAGAAAAAGTGTTGTACTGTAGGCTTTGTTATATAAGGTTCTTATACTGTTTTGTACTGTAGTGGAGTTGATTGTTCAATGTAATCTTGTTGACTCTGGTTGTGCTCAATCTGCTACACTGACACGAAGATCAAATAGGTTTTATATTCCATATTCCATCTCACCCAGGGTCACAAATAGTCTTCTTAAACAATGTATAGAACCTATTCATGCTTATACCCAATAAATGCTGATTGTTTACAACTTCATACACACACACACACACACACACACACACACACACACACACACACACACACACACACACACACACACACACACACACACACACACACACACACACACACACACACACACACAGTAGGCCTATACAGTGTTCCATAAGTCCATACACAGACAGTAGGCATATACAGTGTTCCATAAGTCCATACACAGACAGTAGGCCTATACAGTGTTCCATAAGTCCATACACAGACAGTAGGCCTATACAGTGTTCCATAAGTCCATACACAGACAGTAGGCATATACAGTGTTCCATAAGTCCATACACAGACAGTAGGCCTATACAGTGTTCCATAAGTCCATACACAGACACACAGTAGGCCTATACAGTGTTCCATAAGTCCATACACAGACAGTAGGCATATACAGTGTTCCATAAGTCCATACACAGACAGTAGGCCTATACAGTGTTCCATAAGTCCATACACAGACAGTAGGCCTATACAGTGTTCCATAAGTCCATACACAGACAGTAGGCCTATACAGTGTTCCATAAGTCCATACACAGACAGTAGGCCTATACAGTGTTCCATAAGTCCATACACAGACAGTAGGCCTATACAGTGTTCCATAAGTCCATACACAGACAGTAGGCCTATACAGTGTTCCATAAGTCCATACACAGACAGTAGGCATATACAGTGTTCCATAAGTCCATACACAGACAGTAGGCCTATACAGTGTTCCATAAGTCCATACACAGACACACAGTAGGCATATACAGTGTTCCATAAGTTCATACACACACAGTAGGCCTATACAGTGTTCCATAAGTCCATACACAGACAGTAGGCCTATACAGTGTTCCATAAGTCCATACACAGACAGTAGGCATATACAGTGTTCCATAAGTCCATACACAGACAGTAGGCATATACAGTGTTCCATAAGTCCATACACAGACAGTAGGCATATACAGTGTTCCATAAGTCCATACACAGACAGTAGGCCTATACAGTGTTCCATAAGTCCATACAGAGACACACAGTAGGCCTATACAGTGTTCCATAAGTCCATACACAGACAGTAGGCATATACAGTGTTCCATAAGTCCATACACACACAGTAGGCCTATACAGTGTTCCATAAGTCCATACACAGACAGTAGGCATATACAGTGTTCCATAAGTCCATACACAGACAGTAGGCATATACAGTGTTCCATAAGTCCATACACAGACAGTAGGCCTATACAGTGTTCCATAAGTCCATACACAGACACACAGTAGGCCTATACAGTGTTCCATAAGTCCATACACAGACAGTAGGCATATACAGTGTTCCATAAGTCCATACACAGACAGTAGGCATATACAGTGTTCCATAAGTCCATACACAGACAGTAGGCCTATACAGTGTTCCATAAGTCCATACACAGACAGTAGGCCTATACAGTGTTCCATAAGTCCATACACAGACAGTAGGCCTATACAGTGTTCCATAAGTCCATACACAGACAGTAGGCCTATACAGTGTTCCATAAGTCCATACACAGACAGTAGGCCTATACAGTGTTCCATAAGTCCATACACAGACAGTAGGCCTATACAGTGTTCCATAAGTCCATACACAGACAGTAGGCCTATACAGTGTTCCATAAGTCCATACACAGACAGTAGGCATATACAGTGTTCCATAAGTCCATACACAGACAGTAGGCCTATACAGTGTTCCATAAGTCCATACACAGACACACAGTAGGCCTATACAGTGTTCCATAAGTCCATACACAGACAGTAGGCATATACAGTGTTCCATAAGTCCATACACAGACAGTAGGCCTATACAGTGTTCCATAAGTCCATACACAGACACACAGTAGGCCTATACAGTGTTCCATAAGTCCATACACAGACAGTAGGCCTATACAATGTTCCATAAGTCCATACACACACAGTAGGCCTATACAGTGTTCCATAAGTCCATACACAGACAGTAGGCCTATACAGTGTTCCATAAGTCCATACACAGACAGTAGGCATATACAGTGTTCCATAAGTCCATACACAGACAGTAGGCCTATACAGTGTTCCATAAGTCCATACACAGACACACAGTAGGCCTATACAGTGTTCCATAAGTCCATACACAGACACACAGTAGGCCTATACAGTGTTCCATAAGTCCATACACAGACACACAGTAGGCCTATACAGTGGGCAAGAAGTCCATACACACACAGTAGGCCTATACAGTGTTCCATAAGTCCATACACAGACAGTAGGCATATACAGTGGACAAGAAGTCCATACACACACAGTAGGCCTATACAGTGTTCCATAAGTCCATACACAGACAGTAGGCATATACAGTGTTCCATAAGTCCAAACACAGACAGTAGGCATATACAGTGGGCAAGAAGTCCATACACACACAGTAGGCCTATACAGTGTTCCATAAGTCCATACACAGACAGTAGGCATATACAGTGTTCCATAAGTCCATACACAGACAGTAGGCCTATACAGTGTTCCATAAGTCCATACACAGACAGTAGGCCTATACAGTGTTCCATAAGTCCATACACAGACAGTAGGCCTATAAAGTGTTCCATAAGTCCATACACAGACAGTAGGCCTATACAGTGGTCCATAAGTCCATACACAGACAGTAGGCCTATACAGTGTTCCATATGTCCGTACACAGACAGTAGGCCTATACAGTGTTCCATAAGTCCATACACAGACACACAGTAGGCCTATACAGTGTTCCATAAGTCCATACACAGACACACAGTAGGCCTATACAGTGTTCCATAAGTCCATACACAGACAGTAGGCCTATACAGTGTTCCATAAGTCCATACACAGACACACAGTAGGCCTATACAGTGTTCCATAAGTCCATACACAGACAGTAGGCATATACAGTGTTCCATAAGTCCATACACAGACACACAGTAGGCCTATACAGTGTTCCATAAGTCCATACACAGACAGTAGGCCTATACAGTGTTCCATAAGTCCATACACAGACAGTAGGCCTATACAGTGGGCAGAAGTCCATACACACACAGTAGGCCTATACAGTGTTCCATAAGTCCATACACAGACAGTAGGCCTATACAGTGTTCCATAAGTCCATACACAGACAGTAGGCATATACAGTGGGCAAGAAGTCCATACACAGACAGTAGGCCTATACAGTGTTCCATAAGTCCATACACAGACAGTAGGCCTATACAGTGTTCCATAAGTCCATACACAGACAGTAGGCATATACAGTGTTCCATAAGTCCATACACAGACAGGTCCATATAGGCATATACAGTGTTCCATAAGTCCATACACAGACAGTAGGCATATACAGTGTTCCATAAGTCCATACACAGACAGTAGGCCTATACAGTGTTCCATAAGTCCATACACAGACAGTAGGCCATACAGTGTTCCATAAGTCCATACACAGACAGTAGGCATATACAGTGTTCCATAAGTCCATACACAGACAGTAGGCCTATACAGTGTTCCATAAGTCCATACACAGACACACAGTAGGCCTATACAGTGTTCCATAAGTCCATACACAGACAGTAGGCATATACAGTGTTCCATAAGTCCATACACAGACAGTAGGCCTATACAGTGTTCCATAAGTCCATACACAGACACACAGTAGGCCTATACAGTGTTCCATAAGTCCATACACAGACAGTAGGCCTATACAATGTTCCACAGTACACACACAGTAGGCCTATACAGTGTTCCATAAGTCCATACACAGACAGTAGGCCTATACAGTGTTCCATAAGTCCATACACAGACAGTAGGCATATACAGTGTTCCATAAGTCCATACACAGACAGTAGGCCTATACAGTGTTCCATAAGTCCATACACAGACACACAGTAGGCCTATACAGTGTTCCATAAGTCCATACACAGACACACAGTAGGCCTATACAGTGTTCCATAAGTCCATACACAGACACACAGTAGGCCTATACAGTGTCCATACACACACAGTAGGCCTATACAGTGTTCCATAAGTCCATACACAGACAGTAGGCATATACAGTGGACAAGAAGTCCATACACACACAGTAGGCCTATACAGTGTTCCATAAGTCCATACACAGACAGTAGGCATATACAGTGTTCCATAAGTCCAAACACAGACAGTAGGCCAGTAAGTCCATACACACACAGTAGGCCTATACAGTGTTCCATAAGTCCATACACAGATACAGTGTTCCATAAGTCCATACACAGACAGTAGGCCTATACAGTGTTCCATAAGTCCATACACAGACAGTAGGCCTATACAGTGTTCCATAAGTCCATACACAGACAGTAGGCCTATAAAGTGTTCCATAAGTCCATACACAGACAGTAGGCCTATACAGTGTTCCATAAGTCCATACACAGACAGTAGGCCTATACAGTGTTCCATATGTCCATACACAGACAGTAGGCCTATACAGTGTTCCATAAGTCCATACACAGACAGTAGGCCTATACAGTGTTCCATAAGTATACACAGACACACAGTGTTACAGTGTTCCATAAGTCCATACACAGACAGTAGGCCTATACAGTGTTCCATAAGTCCATACACAGACACACAGTAGGCCTATACAGTGTTCCATAAGTCCATACACAGACAGTAGGCATATACAGTGTTCCATAAGTCCATACACAGACACACAGTAGGCCTATACAGTGTTCCATAAGTCCATACACAGACAGTAGGCCTATACAGTGTTCCATAAGTCCATACACAGACAGTAGGCCTATACAGTGGGCAAGAAGTCCATACACACACAGTAGGCCTATACAGTGTTCCATAAGTCCATACACAGACAGTAGGCCTATACAGTGTTCCATAAGTCCAAACACAGACAGTAGGCATATACAGTGGGCAAGAAGTCCATACACAGACAGTAGGCCTATACAGTGTTCCATAAGTCCATACACAGACACACAGTAGGCCTATACAGTGTTCCATAAGTCCATACACAGACAGTAGGCATATACAGTGTTCCATAAGTCCATACACAGACAGTAGGCATATACAGTGTTCCATAAGTCCATACACAGACAGTAGGCATATACAGTGTTCCATAAGTCCATACACAGACAGTAGGCATATACAGTGTTCCATAAGTCCATACACAGACAGTAGGCATATACAGTGTTCCATAAGTTCATACACAGACAGTAGGCCTATACAGTGTTCCATAAGTTCATACACAGACAGTAGGCATATACAGTGTTCCATAAGTTCATACACAGACAGTAGGCCTATACAGTGTTCCATAAGTTCATACACAGACAGTAGGCCTATACAGTGTTCCATAAGTTCATACACAGACAGTAGGCATATACAGTGTTCCATAAGTCCATACACAGACAGTAGGCCTATACAGTGTTCCATAAGTCCATACACAGACAGTAGGCATATACAGTGTTCCATAAGTCCATACACAGACACACAGTAGGCCTATACAGTGTTCCATAAGTCCATACACAGACAGTAGGCCTATACAGTGTTCCATAAGTCCATACACAGACAGTAGGCATATACAGTGTTCCATAAGTCCATACACAGACAGTAGGCATATACAGTGTTCCATAAGTCCATACACAGACAGTAGGCATATACAGTGTTCCATAAGTCCATACACAGACAGTAGGCCTATATAGTGTTCCATAAGTCCATACACAGACAGTAGGCCTATACAGTGTTCCATAAGTTCATACACAGACAGTAGGCATATACAGTGTTCCATAAGTTCATACACAGACAGTAGGCCTATACAGTGTTCCATAAGTTCATACACAGACAGTAGGCATATACAGTGTTCCATAAGTTCATACACAGACAGTAGGCCTATACAGTGTTCCATAAGTTCATACACAGACAGTAGGCATATACAGTGTTCCATAAGTTCATACACAGACAGTAGGCCTATACAGTGTTCCATAAGTTCATACACAGACAGTAGGCTTATACAGTGTTCCATAAGTTCATACACAGACAGTAGGCATATACAGTGTTCCATAAGTCCATACACAGACAGTAGGCATATACAGTGTTCCATAAGTTCATACACAGACAGTAGGCCTATACAGTGTTCCATAAGTCCATACACAGACACACAGTCGGCATATACAGTGTTCCATAAGTCCATACACAGACAGTAGGCCTATACAGTGTTCCATAAGTCCATACACAGACAGTAGGCATATACAGTGTTCCATAAGTCCATACACAGACAGTAGGCCTATACAGTGTTCCATAAGTCCATACACAGACACACAGTAGGCATATACAGTGTTCCATAAGTCCATACACACACAGTAGGCCTATACAGTGTTCCATAAGTCCATACACAGACAGTAGGCATATACAGTGTTCCATAAGTCCATACACAGACAGTAGGCATATACAGTGTTCCATAAGTCCATACACAGACAGTAGGCCTATACAGTGTTCCATAAGTCCATACACAGACAGTAGGCATATACAGTGTTCCATAAGTCCATACACAGACAGTAGGCATATACAGTGTTCCATAAGTCCATACACAGACAGTAGGCCTATACAGTGTTCCATAAGTCCATACAGAGACACACAGTAGGCCTATACAGTGTTCCATAAGTCCATACACAGACAGTAGGCATATACAGTGTTCCATAAGTCCATACACACACAGTAGGCCTATACAGTGTTCCATAAGTCCATACACAGACAGTAGGCATATACAGTATTCCATAAGTCCATACACAGACAGTAGGCATATACAGTGTTCCATAAGTCCATACACAGACAGTAGGCCTATACAGTGTTCCATAAGTCCATACACAGACACACAGTAGGCCTATACAGTGTTCCATAAGTCCATACACAGACAGTAGGCATATACAGTGTTCCATAAGTCCATACACAGACCTATACAGTGTTCCATAAGTCCATACACAGACAGTAGGCCTATACAGTGTTCCATAAGTCCATACACAGACAGTAGGCCTATACAGTGTTCCATAAGTCCATACACAGACAGTAGGCCTATACAGTGTTCCATAAGTCCATACACAGACAGTAGGCCTATACAGTGTTCCATAAGTCCATACACAGACAGTAGGCCTATACAGTGTTCCATAAGTCCATACACAGACAGTAGGCCTATACAGTGTTCCATAAGTCCATACACAGACAGTAGGCCTATACAGTGTTCCATAAGTCCATACACAGACAGTAGGCATATACAGTGTTCCATAAGTCCATACACAGACAGTAGGCCTATACAGTGTTCCATAAGTCCATACACAGACACACAGTAGGCCTATACAGTGTTCCATAAGTCCATACACAGACAGTAGGCATATACAGTGTTCCATAAGTCCATACACAGACAGTAGGCCTATACAGTGTTCCATAAGTCCATACACAGACACACAGTAAGCCTATACAGTGTTCCATAAGTCCATACACAGACAGTAGGCCTATACAATGTTCCATAAGTCCATACACAGACAGTAGGCCTATACAGTGTTCCATAAGTCCATACACAGACAGTAGGCATATACAGTGTTCCATAAGTCCATACACAGACAGTAGGCCTATACAGTGTTCCATAAGTCCATACACAGACACACAGTAGGCCTATACAGTGTTCCATAAGTCCATACACAGACACACAGTAGGCCTATACAGTGTTCCATAAGTCCATACACAGACACACAGTAGGCCTATACAGTGGGCAAGAAGTCCATACACACACAGTAGGCCTATACAGTGTTCCATAAGTCCATACACAGACAGTAGGCATATACAGTGGACAAGAAGTCCATACACAGACAGTAGGCATATACAGTGTTCCATAAGTCCATACACAGACAGTAGGCATATACAGTGTTCCATAAGTCCATACACAGACAGTAGGCATATACAGTGTTCCATAAGTCCATACACAGACAGTAGGCCTATAAAGTGTTCCATAAGTCCATACACAGACAGTAGGCCTATACAGTGTTCCATAAGTCCATACACAGACAGTAGGCATATACAGTGTTCCATAAGTTCATACACAGACAGTAGGCCTATACAGTGTTCCATAAGTCCATACACAGACACACAGTCGGCATATACAGTGTTCCATAAGTCCATACACAGACAGTAGGCCTATACAGTGTTCCATATGTCCGTACACAGACAGTAGGCCTATACAGTGTTCCATAAGTCCATACACAGACACACAGTAGGCCTATACAGTGTTCCATAAGTCCATACACAGACACACAGTAGGCCTATACAGTGTTCCATAAGTCCATACACAGACAGTAGGCATATACAGTGTTCCATAAGTCCATACACAGACACACAGTAGGCCTATACAGTGTTCCATAAGTCCATACACAGACAGTAGGCCTATACAGTGTTCCATAAGTCCATACACAGACAGTAGGCCTATACAGTGGGCAAGAAGTCCATACACAGACAGTAGGCCTATACAGTGGGCAAGAAGTCCATACACACACAGTAGGCCTATACAGTGTTCCATAAGTCCATACACAGACAGTAGGCCTATACAGTCTTCCATAAGTCCATACACAGACAGTAGGCATATACAGTGGGCAAGAAGTCCATACACACACAGTAGGCCTATACAGTGTTCCATAAGTCCATACACAGACAGTAGGCCTATACAGTGTTCCATAAGTCCATACACAGACACACAGTAGGCCTATACAGTGTTCCATAAGTCCATACACAGACAGTAGGCATATACAGTGTTCCATAAGTCCATACACAGACAGTAGGCATATACAGTGTTCCATAAGTCCATACACAGACAGTAGGCATATACAGTGTTCCATAAGTCCATAAACAGACAGTAGGCATATACAGTGTTCCATAAGTCCATACACAGACAGTAGGCATATACAGTGTTCCATAAGTTCATACACAGACAGTAGGCCTATACAGTGTTCCATAAGTTCATACACAGACAGTAGGCATATACAGTGTTCCATAAGTTCATACACAGACAGTAGGCCTATACAGTGTTCCATAAGTTCATACACAGACAGTAGGCCTATACAGTGTTCCATAAGTTCATACACAGACAGTAGGCATATACAGTGTTCCATAAGTCCATACACAGACACACAGTAGGCCTATACAGTGTTCCATAAGTCCATACACAGACAGTAGGCATATACAGTGTTCCATAAGTCCATACACAGACACACAGTAGGCCTATACAGTGTTCCATAAGTCCATACACAGACAGTAGGCCTATACAGTGTTCCATAAGTCCATACACAGACAGTAGGCATATACAGTGTTCCATAAGTCCATACACAGACAGTAGGCATATACAGTGTTCCATAAGTCCATACACAGACAGTAGGCATATACAGTGTTCCATAAGTTCATACACAGACAGTAGGCATATACAGTGTTCCATAAGTCCATACACAGACAGTAGGCATATACAGTGGGCAAGAAGTCCATAAGTACCAACTTATAGAGACAGCTGACGAAAAGTGCAACTGATTTTACTTTTGGGAAAAATACATCCATTGATGTCTGTCATTGCGTCCCGTCTTCACCCAGAAGACAGCATCAAACCATGCTGCTTGCCCAAGAATCCTCTACTGTCTAGGAAACCCAGGGTCAACAGATAGACAGAGCACACTAAGATGCAGAGTGAGACAAATAGAGAGTGAGAGAGAGAGAGAGAGAGAGAGAGAGAGAGAGAGAGAGAGAGAGAGAGAGAGAGAGAGAGAGAGAGAGAGAGAGAGAGAGAGAGATCCCAGGACAGCAACACAATTAGACCCAACCATATCATGAGAAAAACAAAAAAGATAATTACTTGATACATTGGAAAGAATTAACAAAAAACAGAGCAAACTAGAATGCTATCTGGCCCGAAACAGAGAGTACACAGTGGCAGAATACCTGACCACTGTGACTGACCCAAACTTAAGGAAAGCTTTGACTATGTACAGACTCAGTGAGCATTGCCTTGCTATTGAGAAAGGCCGCCGTAGGCAGACATGGCTCTCAAGAGAAGACAGGCTATTGCACACTGCCCACAAAATGAGGTGGAAACTGAGCTGCACTTCCCAACCTCCTGCCCAATGTATGACCATATTAGAGACACATATTTCCCTCAGATTACACAGATCCACCAAGAATTTGAAAACAAATCCAATTTCGATAAACTCCCATATCTACTGGGTGAAATTCCACAGTGTGCCATCACAGCAGCAAGATTTGTGACCTGTTGCCACGAGAAAAGGGCAACCAGTGAAGAACAAACACCATTGTAAATGCAACCCATATTTATGCTTATTTATTTTCCCTTGTGTACTTTAACCATTTGTACATTGTTAAAACACTGTATATATATAATATGACATTTGTAATATCTTTACTGTTTTGAAACGTCTGTATGTGTAATGTTTACTGTTAATTTTTGTTGTTTTTCACTTTATATATTCACTTTGTATGTTTGTCTACCTCACTTGCTTTGGCAATGTTAACACATGTTTCCCATGCCAATAAAGGCCTTGAATTGAATTGAATTGAATTGAGAGAGAGACAGAGAGAAAGAAGACAGGTAGAGGACAGAGAGAGAGAAGGGTGCCAGAGAGAGAGAGACTGAAAGAAGACATAGAGAGACAGACAGACAGACAGACAGACAGACAGACAGACAGACAGACAGACAGACAGACAGACAGACAGACAGACAGACAGAGAGAGACAGATAGAGGACAGAGAGAGAGAGAGAGACAGACAGACAGACAGATAGAGGACAGAGAGAGAGAGAGACAGACAGACAGACAGATAGAGGACAGAGAGAGAGACAGATAGAGGACATAGAGAGAGAGACAGATAGAGGACAGAGAGAGAGAAGACAGAGAGAAAGAGAAGACAGACAGATAGAGGACAGAGAGAGCAAGAGCGAAGACAGAGAGAGGAGAGTGAGAGAGAGAGCTAGAGAAAGAGAGTGTGCGAGAGAGAGAAAATAAATATTCTTGTCCTTTAAAACCAAGTGACAGTCTCAAGGAATGTAGCCTTGTGAGCCGATAACGTATGACTTCAGCACCGGTGAGGATGACATGACATGTTTGCATATCCCCTCCTTCAAAACGTTGTGGCCGTCAGGCGTCATCTAATTTCTTAGTCTACCTCCCAAATTGCACCCTATTCCCTACCTAGTGCACTACCTTTGACCAGACCGCTATGAGCCCCTGATCAAAAGTACTGTACTGCATAGGAAAAGGGTGCCATTTGGGACCCTTTCCCTGCCCGTCGTCAGCCGCACTCAAGTACATACAGCGGACAACTGCATCTTAATTTATGAGTCTTAAATGTCAATCCAATCCACACTGTCGCCATGTTTTAGAGGGGAAATCTAATTAAAACAGCAAATGGAAAGGGGGGGGTCAGTGTACGCACAGCTTAATGTGAATGAGTCCACGTTGTCTTTATTCCAATGAGTTGGAGGTTCTGGACAGAGTGCAAAAACAATTCCATCACTGCTTTTGTCTTCTACAGACCAGTGAGGGAAAATGAGCTGTCAGGAGGATCTTAATGACAACAGGGGTTCGTCTGCTGGGGCACTGGTAATATATGACGAGCTGTGCACCCTGAATGTATGTATAACGGCTGTTGGAAGGAGAGGACCAAGGTGCAGCGTGGTACGTGTTGGTACTTTTATTAAACACTGATTAACAAAAATAACAAAGAGAACGAACGAAACCGAAACAGTTCTGTCTGGTGCAGACACAAAACAGAAAACAACGACCCACAAAACACAGGTGGGAAAAGGCCTAAGTATACCTAAGTATGGTTCTCAATCAGACACAAAGATAGACAGCTGCCTCTGATTGAGAACCACACCCGGGCCAAACACACAGAATTAGAAAACACAAAACACAAAACATAGAATGCCCACCCCAACTCACGCCCTGACCAAACCAAAATAGAGACATAAAAAGGATCTCTAAGGTCAGGGCATGACAGTATGTACTTTTGACCGGGGACTGGCAAAATGTAGCACGCTACATAGGGAATAGGGTGCCATTTGTGATGCACTCATAGTTTAATTTAATGAAGACACAACGGGGAGTGTCCTACAAGTGTGTTTTTAAGTTGACAGAAAAGATTTGATGTCTCACATTGATATTGTGATCCTAACAGCTGCTGTTGAGAGAGAAGGATTGGAAGGAGGACATCTTGATGGGTTTGCATGGCTTCAATGTAGAGTGTTTCCTTATGGAGCCTGGTATGTAATCAATTCAGGGTACCTTGTAAAAGATTGATATCAACAGAATGAACAGCCAAAATTAAGATGATTCCAGTGATTTTGATGGAAGTGGGGAATAACACTCTCCAAATACAACTAATCTCCGCTGCATACTAGCTAGCACCACTGCACAAGACACTAATTATTACAATTTGGACAGAAATAAGGCTAGTACTGCTCATGTCATTTATTTAATGATATCCCTCCAGTGGCAATACCCTCAAACTTTCTCTCCTACCAAAGGAAGTATTTTATCTGATCCAGCTCTTATGCTTGATCCTTCTGGTTGCTGATGAGAGCATAGTATAGAACCAGAGCTATCTGCTTTGAAACTCCAACAGCTTGACTCCACTCATTCCATTACGTTCATGAATTAAATATTTTTAGATTCTGTCCCTAACGTTCATTCATATAGTGATGATGCTCACCTGCAGTAATGTACAGTCTCTTATTCTACGAAGGAGTCTATAGACTCCAACCGCACCCACAAAATACCTGTGTCCCTCTCAGTCCTGCAGTACCATTGTTTGAGTCTCAGATGGCACACTACGGGTCCTGGTAAAAAGTAGGGAACTATATAGGAAATAGGGTGCAACTTGGAATGGATATTTATGAAAAATCCACTACAGTGGTAATGTGGGTATCTTGGAGAGTAGAGACTGTAGACAACAACACTGACCCTCAAAACGGGGGCCCCTCTGGGGTGTGTGCTTAGTCCCCTCCTGCACTCCCCTCCTGTTCACCCACAACTGTGTGGCCACGCACGACTCCATCACCATTATTAAGTTTGCTGACGACACTACGGTGGTAGCCTGACGATGATGAAACAGCCTATAGTGAGGAGGTCAGAGACCTGTCAATGGGGTGCCAGGACAACAACCTCTCCCTCAACGAGATCAAGACAAAGGAGCCGAGCACATTCCCATCCACATCAATGCGGCTGTAGTGAAGTGGGTCTAGAGCTTCAGGTTCCTCTGTGTCCACATCACTGAGGATCTATCACGGTCCACACATACCAACACAGTCGTGAAGAGGGCACGACAACGCCTCTTCCCCCTCAGGAAGCTGAACAGACTTGGCATGGGCCCTCAGATCGTCAAAAGGTTCTACAGCTGCACCATTGAGAGCATCTTACCTAATGCATCACCACTTGGTTTGGCAACTGATTTGCATCTGACGTCAAGGCACTACAGAGGGTTGTGTGTACGGCCCAGTACATCACTGAGGCCGAACTACCATCCATCCAGGACCTTTATATTAGGCGGTGTCAGAGGAAAGCCCTAAAATTGTCAAAGACTCCAGCCACCCAAGTCATAGACTGTTCTCTCTGTTACTGTAAGGCAAGCGGTACCGATGCATCAAGTCTGAAACCAGCAGGACCCATAACAGGTTCTACCCCAGAGTCATAAGACTGTTAAATAGTTAACCAAATAGCTATCCTTTTTGCACTAACTTTTTGGACTCATCACATACGCTGATGCCACTGTTTATTATCTATCCTGTTGCATAGTCACTTTAAACCAAGTTATATGTACATATCTGCAGGCCTCCCAAGTGGCACAGTGATCTGCTAGCTGTGCCACTAGAGATTCTGTGTTCGAGGTCAGGCTCTGTCGCAGCCGGCCGCGACCAGGAGTCCCATGGGGAAGCGCACAATTGGCCCAGGGTCGTCTGGGGTAGGGGAGAGTATGCCCAGCAGGGGTGTCCTTGTCACATCGTGAACTAGCGACTCCTGTGGCGGGCTGGGCGCAGTGCACGCTGACACGGTCACCAGGTGTGCAGTGTTTCCACTGACACATTAGTGCAGCTGGCTTCTGGGTTAAGTGGGCATTGTGTCAAGAAGCAGTGCAGCTTGGTTCGGTTGTGTTTCGGAGGACGCACGGCTCTCGACCTTCGCCTCTCCCTAGTCCGTACGGGAGTTGAGGATGAGACAAGACTTTAACTACGAATTGGATACAATGAAACTGGGGAGAAAAAGAGTTACAATTTTTTCAATAAATATGTACGTATCTACCTCAATTACCTTATACCCTTGCCCATCGACTCAGTTTTGATACCCCTTGTATATAGATAAGTTATCATTACTTGTGTATTCATTATTACCTTTATTATTTTGTCTTATTTATTTTATATTATTCCTTTATTTTCTATCTCTCTGCATTGTTGGGAAGGGCCCATAAGTAAACATTTCACTGTTAGTCCACACCTGTTGTTTACCAAGCACGTGAGAAATACAATTTGATTAGATTTGATAATAAGGTGAGTGGAAGTAGTGTGATCAGTAATAGTATATCCCCACCCACACACAGACGTATTGACATAATGGGAAAGAGTAACCTAGGCAACAGGCATGTTTACGCAGTCTATTTATTTACAAACTACTGCACATATAAACACTAATTATTCAGAAAATGGAAATGATCTACATGTGAAGGGAGTCTGCCATGTAGGGTAGAAGTAGGTTTTCATAGTAGCTACCCAGAACCCGTCTGGGATTTTAATTTACGAAGGGAAAAACAGCTACTGTAAAACAAACAATGCATATTTTATTGAATTGAGACACAGCTGTAAGTGGAAACAGAGGTTAAAGTCTCTCCTTGCTTTTGTACAACATATGACCTTTGACCTTCCTGGTTATGAAGGTTGTGTATGTTACAATGTCAACTGCCGACCCATCCAGCCTCTACTGTAAAGAGATTCAGGGAAGGAATTAAATTAGTGTCATTCAATAGCAAAGGTGACTGTAAACAAGGGTTAAACCCAATCTACCCAATTCAATTTTATTCAACAATCAATCCATGATCTGGCTGATATAGTATTCCTGAATTTCTTCAGTTGGTTTAGTGGCTGTTGCTTAAAATACACCATGAATTGTATTGTGGATTGCTGTTTCACCTGTGAAATGTTACAGGGCTCTCTATACTTCAGAAATATGGATTAAGGTTAAGGGTGAGGATAAAATGCAGACTGTCATCTCTAATTTGAGGGTATTTTCATCTGACTACATATTTGTTGGATGCATTTGCTGTTTGTTTATGTTGTGTTTCAGATTATTTTGTGCCCAACAGAAATGAATGGTAAATAATTGATTGTGTCATTTTGGAGTCACTTTTATAGTAAATAAGAATAGAATATGCTTCTTAACACTTCTACAGTATTTGTCCCAATACTTTTGCTCCCCTAAAATAGGGGACATGTACAAAAACTACTGTAATTTCTAAATGGTTCACCAGATATGAATGAAAACATCCTCAATTTAAAGCTGACAGTCTCAAATCCAAACTTTTCAAATCCAAACTTTTGGAGCATAGAGCCAAAAGAATAAAAAATGCTTCACTGTCCCAATAATTACGGAGGGAACTGTAAGTTAATTACTATGTCAGAAGTGTAAACTAAAATCACTTTTTGCAGAGTGCTAGCCCACAGGCTTCAGGAGATGATTGCTCAATTGCATTCATATTTCATCATGTCCTTTGCATCTTCTACTGCATTTGGTTTCCATTAACAAATGGATAGCAGAAAGGGTACTAAAAAACGGCATGTATGTTACTATGACATCTGAAGCTTCAATTGCACTGGATCCACTTTGTTGCCCCAAGAGTAGCCTAGGCTGCTACATGGTGAGAGCATTTTCACCACTGAAGCTGCGCTGGTGCTGTGCATGGGCTGAAAGGACATCCTTACCATGTGGCAACTACACATTGACCCACCGCTAGGAGGCGCATGGTACTTAGAAATAACGGCGCGGGCGGTACTGATCTGATTCCCTTGGGTTTCAGTACATCTAGCCTGCAGAGTGCACAGCGAAGGGAATTTGTTTTCTCGGTCCAATCAGTCTCCGCAGCATGCATGCATCAATGGAGCTTAATATTCAATCACTTTTTAACTACGGTCTTTATTACATCAAATAGGTGTAATGGGCGCATCCACTCGAACGTTTCGCATGATCCCCTCAAGTTTTTTGTGCATTCCTGTGTACCCTACTACCGTTGTGTAATTGTAACCCAATGACGGTGCGCAAATTGATAAAACAATAAACTACGGTCTCCATTTTACCTTGATGGTTAATTTGGCGAATGCTAAACGGTGATGACGATTTGGGAGATTTCTATCAGACGATAATTGTGTACTACATTTTAACGTAATAACAAAAGCTTGTATATTTAAAGGAAGGAAATTAAAACCATGTTCAGGAAAATGCTGCTTCTCAAATATCCATTTTCCGCTTATAATGCTTCTCGATCAGAACTGCGTTGCCCCTTCCCAACCATTATGCCTTGTCCCATAAGTAGGCTAGCCGTTCACCTGCAAGGTGTATTTTGTTGTGTATTTTCGTATGCATGTGCGTTCTTGAGCATGTTTGATCCAAAACAGATTCCCCGCACGTCAAACCACCCGTATCTTCTAAAACATTCATTAGCGCGCAGTCCCTGATCCAGACCCATTAAACATTAATCTTTGAACCCCCCCTCTCTCTCTCTCTCTCTCACGGCACCGCCCTCTATTTTATGCGACCCCCATGCAAACCCATATGTTGTACTGCGCTGGGCAGTGCAGCCAATATCCAAACACATATAGATGTACTTCCGAATACAGTCAGTTAGAAATCAGACAGGATGTGTACATCAGTAGCCTGTCCATGGATTCCTTTCTGATTTGTTCTGTCTCTTTTAGACTTCACCAATTTTGGAACTTAGTGCTCTTTGTGTGTTTTTTTGTTGATTGTTCGCGCGTCCTTTTGGGGTGTTGTTCTACGCTCGGCGCTCCCGTAGCCAACGTTGTGTGTTGGTTGAGTTTGGATACTATACACTTCTTGTCTCGCTCCCACTGGCCCAGATGACTGTGCGCCGTTCCAGCCGGAGACGTTGTTCTCCAGTCGGCTTCAGCAGGAAAACCTCCGGCTAAAGTTTGAATGTAACGGTGACTGGGAGGTCCGTGACAACACCGTGCCCTGGATTTGAAATTTATCTATCGATTGCAACTAAAGAGCGGATATACAGTCTCCGCAAACAGGCTTCATCTGTTGGATTTATTCAACTACTGGATGTATTAAAAAATCATGAAGACCAGTCTTGTTGAGGGTAAGTACACAGGCAACATCCCATAAAGTTGATTATAGGTTGCATTGACTAGAATGATACAGGTACGTGATTGTAAATTAGGACACCAATAAAATCGAAATCGAGCACCGTCATGCCCTCCGCATGCTACTACCTTGAGAAGGTAACTTGGAGGAGAGCGCGCGGAACCCCTAGAAATCAACGGAAGGTTGTTTGGATGATTTGGACTAAGAGAAAACATTTCTCAATGGATTTCGACTTGGTGAACATAATGCAACTTGAATAAGTGCTTTGTGAAAGAAAAGTTATCATTATATTTGCGCTACTCTTACCTTCATAAAACAATATATTTATAAAATAGAATAATATATGTTAATCTAGCTCTGACAGTATTGGATCAATAACGTTGAATATGAACATTGAAGGGGGTAATTAGTAGGTCTATATCTCATGTTGGCTAGTCATCATTAATTGATTACCGTAAAACACATCCTCACACCATGAATGACTTTGATGTTATCAATAATGATTATATAGATATGACATTCTAGCACTAGTCTATGGCCAAGGGACAGTTGCGTCAGTATATTTACACACAGTTTGGAATAACAACACGCCCGAGCGGATTTAGCAACCTCGCGCCTCGCCCGTATCTTCTATTTTTGCGGTTTGTGCCATGGCCATTAGGAGCTTCTCTTTGATGAAGTCTGCAGATGGTCTGCTTTAATGCTCATGCCGGTCGGATTATATCGCTCTTTTCCAACTGCAACTGCTTTACCCATAATTAATGGTTTAGTGGTGGCCTGGGCTATGTCTGTAACCAGTGCGACAACAGGGGGCACTAGGGTTTAGAGGGAAGGTGATTCTTAATGAATGTGGTTCGGGAGAGATCCAGATTTGTGTTATTGATCATGTAGCAGTAAAATGAATCATGTAATGACTGGATGGCGTGTGTGTCTAAGGAGGGGGCATATCATAACTTCACGCACACACACACACACACACACACACACACACACACACACACACACACACACACACACACACACACACACACACACACACACACACACACACACACACACACACACACACACACACACACACACACAGACATTCAAACCCACTCTGCTTACGCAATATGTCGTGTACACTCCTATGGCCTCATGTTGTTCATTACTAAAAACAGAGGATTATAGGAGGAAAGCAACAGATTACAGTAGAGGACAACAGTGTGTTTGTATTCCACAACTACAAATCAAACAGGCATTTGTTTGTTTATTCCGTTTGATATACCCACAGCTAATGCTAATTCATTTGTATCCCATCTCATTGGCATGGAACTTGGAATGCTCCCCTGTGTTCTATGAGCTAAGGTTCATTCATGATTCACTTTCTGTTGTGATCTAGTAGTAAGTGTAAAGAAATGCCAGACAATGTCTGCTGATATTTCAGTGGGATTGTGCTGTTGTAATTTGTATACCTCAAAGGCTTTGAATAGATTCATTAATAAGGCTGTCATGTCGTGTGTTTATTGAACTGTCACAGCTAAAGCAGGTTTAATGTATGCAATTTCTCATTCAGACAGCATATGATCAAATATCAGCCACCTCTCCTGGATTAACACCATTATGAGTATATACAGTACGTTTAAATTCTGATCTCTGACATCGCTCTTTCTGATTTTTCTTAATTTAGTTAATTTGGTACTTTTTCTGGATTATCTGTGTATTTCTTTAGTCGACCTTTCTAGGTATTATTGCAATGTTGGAGATAACAACACAAGAATTTCACTGCACCTTGATAACATTTGAAAATCTGTGTACGCGACTAAGAAACATTGATTTGAATTCATTTGAGCTGTTGCTCTGGGGATTCTTTCTTTAATTCCTGTCAAGAAAAGCCAATAGAAGACAAAAAATGGATAAAACCATTATATGGAGCTGAATGCTTTAGTTTCATGAGCCCATGAAACCAAACAATGAGAGAGGTGTGTACGAGAGGTGTGTACGAGATGTGTGTATGAGGGGCTGTATGAGAGGTGTGTATGAGAGGTGTGTATGAGAGGTGTGTATGAGGGGGTATATGAGAGGTGTGTATGAGAGCTGTGTATGAGCGGTGTGTATGAGCGGTGTGTATGAGTGGTGTGTATGATAGGTGTATATGAGGGGGTGTATGAGAGGTGTGTATGAGAGGTGTGTATGAGGGGGTGTATGAGAGGTGTGTATGAGAGGTGTGTGAGAGGTGTGTATGAGAGGTGTGTATGAGAGGTGTGTATGAGCGGTGTGTATGAGAGGTGCGTATGAGAGGTGCGTATGAGCGGTGCGTATGAGAGGTGTGTACGAGAGGTGTGTACGAGAGGTGTGTATGAGATGTGTGTATGAGGGGGTGTATGAGAGGTGTGTATGAGAGGTTTGTATGAGAGG